>NW_013665721.1:759188-767889 GCF_000517525.1 Limulus polyphemus | reverse complement strand
ATATACGTGGGATCATCTGTTAATCTACTGATGCCTTATAAGTAAAGCATTCTCTTGGAGGTTTGAATGTTATATACGGGGGCTCATCTGTTAATCTACTGATGCCTTATAAGTAAAGCATTCTCTTGGAGGTTTGAATGTTATATACGTGGGTTCATCTGTTAATCTACTGATGCCTTATAAGTAAAGCATTCTCTTGGAGGTTTGAATGTTATATACGTGGGTTCATCTGTTAATCTACTGATGCCTTATAAGTAAAGCATTCTCTTGGAGGTTTGAATGTTCTGGATGGGGAAAAGGGTTAAGAAGAAAGAGTTTTACTATGTTTTAACGATTCTTTAAACTCCAAAAAGTGCACTTAGTTCTTTATGGCGGCAGCATAATAGTGTTCATGATTGACAAAAATAACGAGTAAAAAAATCATAAATATGGATAGGAACTGTAATAGGTTTTTTCAGTTGAGTGGTAAACACACCTATAAATTTGAGGCTGAAGTGCATAGATAAACACATAACTCTTGTTCATTAAATAATATGTACAGTATAATGGCTAATGAACTAATCAAATGGTACAAGTTTTGTGAATTCAAGTTAAATCAGTTCTTTATTGAAGTCGTCAGTTAAATAACTATCTTCATTTCAGTTCCAGAAAAAAAAACGACTTAACCTTGGAATAAATTTATTTAACATGTGCAGGCGTTCTTTGTAATAAAGTGTTGTTATTTGTTGGATGAAAAGTTTTTTTTTTCTGAGCAGATAAAGGTAGAGCTTTAAATAGAAGCATTAAAGTTCATTTAAATATGTAGGCATACACTTACTGTTTTATATGTAAAACAGAGTGTAGCCCACCTACACTGCTACATTTATAGGGTTTTTTAATTTGGGCCAATCAACGAAGTCGAAAACAACTCGTGTCGAACACACATACACACACACACATATGAAACGAATGCATATAGATATTAGGCATCGAGAGCAGTAAAAGCTTGCTATTGTAAGAGAGTGTATATCCGTATAGATAGGACTCACACAGTATGTACTTAACAAGTGGTTAACTCCACAAAACACCCATGCTACCACCACTCGACGTTTACAGCCAAGAACTGAAGGATGGTTTGTTAGTTTAGTAACTGATTCTATTTCACTCCTGTTCTGCTTCATGATACTATCTATCTATCTAAATCCGATATTTGTAAATCCAAATAAACGTTATAAATAAAACATTACGTAAAATAATCCACATTTCTATATATATATATATAGATTTAGGGATAATATTCTTAATAGGCGGGCGAAGATTTTCCCTGAGGTAGAGCTCTGGATTTTGGAGCTGGCGAGTTGACTCGGAGCCCGTACGATACCACAAAATATTACTTCCCCTACATCAAGTTGTGTGTGTGCGTTATAAGAGTGACAGTCAATCCCTTAGCGTGGATGGTAGTGCGATGTGACTGGCTGCAGTCTCTCTCTGGCCGCTAATTTAAAATTAGGAACGGCGGTAGATGGCTTTGGTGTAGTTGCCATAAATACAAAATACAAATTCTTAATAGTTCACCGAGTTTATAAGCGCCTTTGTAATTTTTCGTAGTTGTATATTCTTTTTTGTGTGTGTGTGTGTGTTTGCTTTGTTTACTGTTTGATAACAAACTTCGTAATCTTCTCAGCGGCGTTTGTCTTGACACCCAAGTGATGGATGCCCTGGGGTTTTGACTGAATAACGCCGAGATAAACGAGTTGGTGGCACGTCAATGGAATAGAAGTATGTGCGAAATATGCTCATCAGAACGTTTTTCATATTTTGAATAGAGAACTTTTAGTATGGCCAGCCGATGTAGTCCGTGTAAGTAATCTGGACTGATATCTGCTGTTAGTTTTATTTTTAGAGTATAGAGCATATCATCATCTCAGTGATTCTTAACTCTGTTACTGATAATCGCCTAAATCTTCACTTGTAGGATGAACCACGTATAGTGTGTTAGGTACCACAAATTAATACAGAAAATATGTTATTATTATCTTTTAGTTTCGTTAGCCATCCTCGCTTCTGTGTTATAGAATAACAAAGTATTTCATGTCCCAGAATCAACAAATCAAGATAGTTGGTCTTGGTTATCGCCTACTTTATGGTGTCCCCAGTGGCTCAGTGGCAAGTCTGAGGACTCACGCCGCTTTTGGTGGGCACGGCACAGATAGCCCATTGTGTAGCTTCATGCGTAACAGGAAACAAACAAACAGAAATTCCCGTGGTTCCTATAAATACAAATATACCAAATATGATTGATCTAATAACATCGAGACCATACACTTGATCAATGGGTGGGTGGGGGTGGGAGGATGTAACTTGTGAAATTGTTTGTCTATAGAGTACTGAAATACTAGTAAAATGGGGGGATTTTAATTACTCTGGGGTTGGCTTTCTAACTGTTTTGTCAATACACATATAAAAAAGTGTACACTATGTCTGATCAGTTAAGAGCTGATAAATGATAGCATTGATATTACATCGAACTACACCTTATGATAATTTCCTTGCTTGGAATTATTGGACAGAAGTTTATGTATATGTCACATTCAAGTGGTGGCACTTAATCGGATAACGTTCTGTCGTCAAGAGATATAAAGGGCTGTGCTCAGCTCTTACGTCAGCTTACACACTTCAAAGAAAGTCGTTTCTTCAAGCATGTGATACCTGCAAAACGAGGCTTCAAAAGCAAGAAATCTCGAGATCTTCAGTGGAGAAGCTCAGTTCGAACAAGCAACCTTTCAGATAATAGTTGTTCGTCTTATACAGACTTACTTGTCACGAGTGATCAAAATAGATCGATGTTTTATTTCAAGTTATCAACTATCTTTACTTGACAAACACTCGGATTTACGATATTAATAAGATTTTTTAAACATTATTTAGATTTTTTTCTTTAAATAAAATGGCCCATTTAATCCACTGAGCAACTCTAGAATTTTCGAGAGAGAGTGGTTTATGTGTTTGTTGTTGAATTACGCGCAAAACTATTTGGGACTACCTGCGCTAGCCGTCCTTAATTTAGAAGTGATAGTGTAGAGAAAAAGCAGCTACTCAAACCACCTACCGCCAACTCTTGGTCTACTATTTTTTCAACGAATATCGGAATTGGCTAACACATTATAATTCCCCCGCAGCAGAAAGAGAGAGCATGTTCGGCGACGGGTTTCGATCCTGTGACCAATAGATTACGAGTTGTGTTCCCTAACCAACGGGTTATAACAGACCCGTTCCCTCTGGTCCACTGGGAAGATCTAGAATAATCTAGGGAAAGTAAAAAGCTACACGGTTAATTTCTGTTTCGAATCACGTCTTCAAATTATCAGCATTCTTTGAAATAATGATTTTTTTCTCTTACGAAATGTTCAAAATATTAATGAGTCTTAGCAACGTTGAATTTTATGCTAATTCTGTCTTCTCCTCTCTCCCAGTGTTATTATTAATATTAAAAATATAAGATAGAATGTTTGTTTGTAATTAAGCACAAAGCTACACAATGTGTTATCTATGTCTGCCCACCACGGGTATCGAAATCCGGTTTCTAGCGTTGTAAGTTCGCAGACATGCAGTTTCAAGATTTTGATGTTTTTAATTTGCTTGAACGTGGAGTCCATGTACAGTGGAGAGTCTGTGGAAAGTTTGTCAAGATGTGTGGTCTAAGACTAACTTCTCTATCCTACGGAGAAACTTGTTACAATAGATCTTGCGAGGCTATGGAAAGTTTGTCAAGATGTGTGGTTTAAAACTAACCTCTCTATCCTACGGAGAAACTTGTTACAATGGCACTTGCGATATTATGAAAATTTTGTTAAGATGTGTGGTCTAAAACTAACCTCTCTATCCTACGGAGAAACTTGTTACAATGGAACTTGCGATATTATGGAAAGTTTGTCAAGATGTGTGGTCTAAAACTAACCTCTCTATCCTACGGAAAAACTTCTTACAATGGAACTTGCGAGTCTATGGAAAGTTTGTCAAGATGTGTGGTCTAAAACTAACCTCTCTATCCTACGGAGAAACTTGTTACAATGGATCTTGCAAGTCTATGGAAAGTTTGTCAAGATGTGTGGTTTAAAACTAACCTCTCTATCCTACGGAGAAACTTGTTACAATGGATCTTGCGAGTCTATGGAAAGTTTGTCAAGATGTGTGGTCTAAAACTAACCTCTCTATCCTACGGAGAAACTTGTTACAATGGATCTTGCGAGTCTATGGAAAGTTTGTCAAGATGTGTGGTTTAAAACTAACCTCTCTATCCTACGGAGAAACTTGTTACAACAGATCTTGCGAGGCTATGGAAAGTTTGTCAAGATGTGTGGTCTAAAACTAACCTCTCTATCCTACGGAGAAACTTGTTACAACAGATCTTGCGAGGCTATGGAAAGTTTGTCAAGATGTGTGGTCTAAAACTAACCTCTCTATCCTACGGAGAAACTTGTTACAATAGATCAATAGAAAACTTTTTGATGGTTATGAGAGAGTCAGAATGAGACACAGAAAATATAGATCTAGAAATCAATATTCGCACTAAGATTGGAGTAGAACAAGTCATTCATGGAAACTGTTTAACATGTATAACAGTGCCGTCAGCTTTAAATGAAAGCAGGCTATGCACATTCACAGTTACTAGCATACGAACGGCAAATCAAACGAAACCTTATTCCCATTTGAGATGGTTTCCTGATACTTCAGAACAGGATAAAAAGCTGCACTTAAGAGCTAATTGTCACACAAGCGTAGTAACATAAGTATTCCGTAAGTCTACTTTGTTTCTTTGGTCCGATGGGATTCAAGACTCATTTCCTATGAGCTGAACAGGATATTCAAAGTAAAGTAGTGGTAGGAACATCGCTTGATAGAGAATGCAATCCTAAGCTGGTGTGTGGATCGATTGTATCAACAGTATCGCAAATCAAAATGACATTACCATCAAAGCTCTCGATAACTCTTGCCTTACAAGTTTGTATTTCTTCTCATCTATTCAGTCCTATTCTGTCGCAACACGTGATCTTAGAAAAACAAATAACCTACTAGTGTCTTTTTTCTTCTTCTGTTACCATAGGCGCATAAAGAAAAACTTTTTTATGTGTAGACAACGCTAGTTTGCAATAAAGATGTTTAATGCATTTGACTTGTGACGTTACTTCATTATAAAAGCATCACGAGTCTTCTGTAGTTTTCACAGGTATTTATGAGGCACCTTTAAAATCTTTAGCACCATCTAGCGGAGAACCTTAGTTGTTCCATTCATCTTTCACGATTTCTGCGATTATAACACAGTCTATAAAGATTTGTATGTTTAGGTATAACTGGTCTCTAGTCACAGAATGCTGACATTTGAAATTCCGGTTCTCTGCCCAGGGCCGTATTAAGGCACGGACCGACAGGGCATAGAAGCCCTTAAAATTCTATAAAAATAACGAACACAATAAACGCATATATTCTTAACAATTTTCAGTTTTGTTCTGTTAGAATCTCACTGGAGTAGTCACTATAGCTTTATTTCGAGAAAGACAGACAGGAGGTGGCGCGTTAATGTCCTAAAATAATAAATACTTAATATATAATGTAAGAGTTTTCAATATTTATATAAGTATATACACAATGAAGGTGGGGGGGGGGCAGCATTCTCTGTGCCCAGGTCTCCAAGAAATTTTAATCTGGCTTTGTCTCTACTACTAAATTTCAAGTTTTTTTCAAATTATGAGACGTATAATTGTAATTAGCAAGAAAGTCGTCTATTGGTTAGCGTACCGATCTGGTAGTCCGAAAGTATCGGGTTCGAGACATACCGATCCCACTTTCAACTGTAGACAAATTATAAGAGTGACAGTTAAGCCTGTTATTGGCCCGGCATGGCCAGGTGATTAGGGCGCTCGACTCGCAATCTGAGGGTCGCGGATTCGAATCCCCGTCCCAACAAACATGCTCGCCCTTTCAGCCGTGGGGGCGTTATAATGTGACGGTCAATCCCACTATTCGTTGGTAAAAGAGTAGCCCAAGAGTTGCGGTGGGTGGTGATGACTAGTTGCCTTCCCTTTAGTATTACACTGTTAAATTAGGGACGGCTAGCGCAGATAGCCCTCGTGTACCTTTGCGCGAAATTCAAAAAGAAACAAACATAATACCGTTATTCGGTTAAGAATAGCCGCTTTAGGCGACAGGTTTTGCTCAATGATTACAATCCCTCTGTCCTGGTGGGACTTAAACCTAAATTCATACAGTTCTCAACCTCAAAGCTGCCCCACACCAGAGGGAGCTAAGGATCAGCCTCTCCAACCCTTATGTAACAAAAATTTTAGAGTTAAGATGAAAGGCACCTAACTACTCAAAATGGCTTACTCAAGAAGCAGGTTTCCTACAAGGAGCGGCATAGCTAGCCCTATTCTATTTATCATGTATGCAAACAGCATGTCACTTCTGGACAAATATTTTTTTATTTCATCTCAGTCTGCAGACGATGTGACTATTTTAAAGAATTCCTCACATACTTGCATAGCTTCCTCTACCCACCAACCTCTCTTATCTTTTTATACCTATAAATAACCTTGCTCCAGATAGCCACACGGTCGCACATACATTACGGGACTTACCCGGATCAAACACATTAACGACATTAGAAATCTAGAAGAGACTGATCTGTTTAAGATGTCTCGTTGGCAACAACAAAGTGTTTCAACTGCAAACATACTCAACATTGATTCACCATAGATCAGATGAGTAATTGAATATGCATGCTCAGCCTGGCTTAATGTTGCCACATTCAACCTAGTTAAAACTCCAAATATTTAATATTCAGTACTATGTATAACTTACCAAGTATCCAGACAGATACTTATAAAGCTTATACATGATTATGAAAACTCCCAATGTTGCCAGATTAACTTCTTTAATCTTGATTCAACTATTTCACAAAAGGAATCAAAATATAAATGGTCATTTGAATTTTAGTAAATCTCTTTCACGATAATAAGGTTAAGCACCTTTTTACGTGATAATAAGGTTAAGCATCTTTTTACATGATAATAAGGTTAAGCATCTCTTTCATGATAATAAGGTTAAGCATCTCTTTCATGACAATAAGGTTATTCCTGTATTCACTCTAAGGCCATTTGATGCTAGGTAACATCCAACTCTTCTTTTATCAGTGTTAAAGTTGGAAAGTGTGAAATATACGGATGTTAGCATAAACCAAACATTATCAGTATTTTAACCGTATGTGTTAGTGTACTGGCGACATGGACATTCTTCGCATGGGCTGCATGTATGGTAGTCATTAATACCTATACAGTATAATAGCTATGGTTACAACATTTTACCAAGTTTATCGACCACCAAATTAATCTGGTGAAACGTCGTAGCCATAGATATTACACTCTGTATATCCAAGTATTTCTTTTTGTGTATTCTCTACTTACCATTGGCTACAGAGCAGCACACCACACCACACCAACCTTGAGTTGAACTTTACATCATGGAGGGAGGATGATATTTAAGTTGTACCTGACCCTCCTTGAACACCCAGTATTGGCCAGAACACGTCAACGAACCACAGGAATGTCTGAACATGGACGTTTAGCCCATTGTATACATAAGATGGTGCTCGGGTGAAGAAATAACAAACAAACAAGTATTGGTGTATGAAGTTATTGTGTAGAAGTACAACCAATCTCCACTTACACAAAGTAGACTTTGAGTTGTATACAACCTTTGTCGCTCGCTGGGAATTAAGTTATTGCAGAAAGATGTAATGGCGTACTAGAAACAAGCCTAGGAAAATTCGTTGGACTTGAAACGCCTTTAGTAGGAGTATTTTTTAAAAAATAAATAAACATTGTTACTGAGTATTGTATTAACGGCGTTTTTATTATAATAAAATTTTCTAAGTTAAGCCATTAGTTAGTTAGGTCAATTAAAAATTGTTATATATACGCGCAACGGGTAATTTATTAAAAACAAACACAACAAATATGATAAAACTATAATACTTTTTTCTATTTATCGTTTCTATAAGCAAACTAAATTTGACATAATATTTTTATATAATAATGTAATACAAGACAATTTCAAGTTACTCAGTGTAGATCGTTTTAACGATACAATATCGAATTCTCTCATTGAGACTGTGCGCTCACACATGTAAAAATTCAATTCTACAAGAATTACCGATGTTTGTAAAATTGTACCAGCGAAATATGTAACAGATTTAAATTTCATGTGTAATGCAACACGAACTCCTGCGCACACGATCAATTGGAAAAAGAAAAACTGTTAAATATATACTCTAACAGTGACTCACGAGTTGTGTTTCATAAAATGTATAATTTCTAATCACATGTAAAATATATCCTCTAACAGTGACTCACGAGTTGTGTTTCATAAAATGTATAATCACATGTAAAACATATTCTTTAACAGTGACTCACGAGTTGTGTTTCATAAAATGCATAATTTATAATCACATGTAAAATATATCCTCTAACAGTGACTCACGAGTTGTGTCTCATAAAATGTATAAGCACATGTAAAATATATCCTCTAACAGTGACTCACGAGTTGTGTTTCATAAAATGTATAATCACATGTAAAATATATCCTCTAACAGTGACTCACGAGTTGTGTTTCATAAAATGTATAATCACATGTAAAATATATCCTCTAACAGTGACTCACGAGTTGT
>NW_013665721.1:748977-759167 GCF_000517525.1 Limulus polyphemus | reverse complement strand
ACGAGTTGTGTACTCATAAAATGTATAAGCACAATGTAAAATATATCCTCTAACAGTGACTCACGAGTTGTGTTTCATAAAATGTATAATCACATGTAAAATATATCCTCTAACAGTGACTCACGAGTTGTGTTTCATAAAATGTATAATCACATGTAAAATATATCCTCTAACAGTGACTCACGAGTTGTGTTTCATAAAATGTATAATCACATGTAAAATATATTCTCTAACAGTGACTCACGAGTTGTGTTTCATAAAATGTATAATGTATAATCACATGTAAAAAACTTTTACCTGTAACACAACATGAATAGACATGTAGTTTCACCTTGAGGAAAGTGTCAAGGGTAATAGATTTATGTTACCTAGATAAGCAACAATACATGTTACAGGTTTAAACTTAAATTTAAAATAAGACGCATCCGTGTATAAGGACGTATAACTAGTTGCAGGAAGTGCAAGAATGTTTATATTCTCTGCTAAGGCTGGATTGGTTACTTTCGCAAGAAGAAAAGTTGTTGCAAGTTTTCACATGTAATAGTATCGTGTGCAGGATGTGGATATGTCAAAAAATATCACTCGCGATGATGGTATTATATGTCGATCATAAATCTAAATTGATATAGAACGTGCATCAAAGTTTACCACCCGTTTTAAATCAGTTTTGGAGCGTTAGCTTTTGACAGCAAGAGTCCATGAATAGCGTGTTTAGCACCAGCTCTCACCGGTACAAAACCCTTATCTGGCTACAGCTGCTTGTTGAGAGCAGGTGAAACTTAAAAGGTACTAAATGAACTGACATAGCCATTTTATCGTTAAGTTATTCAGTTCTTTCTGCTAGTAAAACCATGAAATCTTTTCTTCGGAAAATCCAGAACTTTGTTTTTGATGTTATGGATTTTAAACCCCCCGTTCCCCCCCCAAATAGCCTTATTTCAACGTGTGACACAAAAAATATATCTGGGTATAAATATTCGACTTTAATAGAAATAGGGTAAAGGTCAAGGTCACAGAAATAAAATCTTGTGCCATACAATAACTTAAACTAAATAACACTGACTCCTCGCTGTTATTGAAAGATTAATTGGAGAAGCAATGGGAGGTTCAAATTATCGGCTGTAATTGTCATTAACGTTTATACAGGTTTTTAAAATTCTATTCTCCATTTGTTTTCTGATTGTATACCTTCATGTGATTATTTCAAACCTGCAACAGTTAGAAACAACAGTACTTTTCAATGCTACTGAACACAACATTATTGCGAAACACTCATCGATTGGTATAATTATAAAGATACGATCAAGAACACCTTGAAGTTTCTGATGACATGTACAATCCGCTTGGTGCGCTGCTAATAAAACGACGTCTCTGTTCAATTACTGACTGATTCACCATTCCAACAAGTTTCAGATGTTATGCTATACTACAAGCAAGTGGATTGAAACGTTGTTTTATCACAAGTTCACTAGGCAAGTTGCCCAACTGTCCATTTCAATAACTTTGAATTGTTTACTACTTGCTTGCGTATATTTGACATTATGATAAACGATGAGAACATTTCTGTTTTTTTTTCTTTTTCAGTTGTTTGATTAGTGGATTGTTCGAGCGTGAGCCATTGGTTATGGTGTAATATATATATATATGCTGATCTGTTAGGGAGCAGACAGTTGTTTAAACTGTGCTTTGCTCCCAATATTAAACGCCGAAGAATTAATTTCTACCATCCATTCCACAGTAACTTGAAATTCGTATATAATGGAATCAAACGTTAAATATAACATAGAAACTGGTTTTTAATGTTATTAATTTTCTCATTAATCTTCTTTACTGGGTCGAGCGCGGCCCAGAGAATCCGAGGTTGCGGGGTTCACGCCCCGATATCAAAGAAATATCACGATCTGCACTTTGGAGCTGTGGATGCGTTATAAGAGTGACGGTCATATTCCACTATTCGATCAAAGTATCCCAATTGGTGGTGCATGGTGTTGATCAGTTGCTTTCCTTATATAGTCTAGTCTATCGCTTTAAAAATTAGGCACGGCCAGCGCAGACAGCCCTCGAGCGGCTTTGCGCGAAAGTTAAGAAACAATCACGACAATAAACATCTTTATCAGTTTTCGCCAATTTTTGAAGTATTTGCATATACATTATAACTCAATGCTCTCGTTATTAGTTACCTATATTTGAAACTTATGGACGTATAAGGAGGGATAGAAATAAAAAAACAACGGTGATTATTTGATTACTTCGTCTCGAAGAAGGTTTGTTAAAATTGCAAGAACATAGAAATTGTTAAATAATTCCGCAAGGTTTCGAATGTAATTTACATATATTTCTTTATAGTCGTGTATACATCTACTAGAGATAGAACCAGCTTCAGGTAGAAAGCTACCAGTTAGTTTAATATTCATTAAAATTTGTAAGTTACGTAAATGATTGTTCCATAAATTAAACTAAGAGCTTATAATAAAAGTACTTCGAAAATAGTTTTGCATATTAAAATAAGTAGTTAAATATGGAAAACCAATGCATTCTAAGTGATAGTGAATGCCAATTGTAAATTAGAAATACACGAACGTACGTACATACGTAATATATATGTAAATTATTCTTTTACTTTATATTTAAGAAAACGTTTTTCTATGTTTAATGTTGTAGAGATTCCAAGTGTAAGGGATTTAAAAGAGGGAGACCTTCCTTCATAAATGAGATAAAACCGGAATTACCTTGCTTTTTCTTTGTTTGTTTGAAATTATGCACAAAGCTACACAATGGGCTATCTGTGCTCTGGCCACCACGGGTATCGAAACCCGGTTTCTAGCGTTGTAAGTCCGCAGACATATGGCTGTGCCACTGGGAGGGGGCAGTTACCTTCCAGTATACCGGAATGGTCATGTGGGAGCTTGTGAGAGGGGGGTACGATAACTATGGGGGACCCCTCCCCATGGAAAAATTTTAATTCTTATGCACTGAAAAATAGTTACTAGTGAACTTTGAGGCAGGAATAAATAAAATATAGAAAGCACACTTTCAATAAAATATATTATTTTATTTACAGTTTTACGGTGTTTCTTAACTTGTTTCCGAAGGGTCTTGGTTGCGTGGCTGACTTAGCAGGATGTAATAGGTCATGTGAACTCTTTCACCCGTGCTTTTTGGTACTTTGGCTCGTATTTCTACTTTTTTTTTGTCGATGCTAGTGTTGAATTTTCTTGTCTACGTGTAACTGTTTTGAGAAAAATGTACAAGTCCTTTATCACTACGTAACGTCACCCAACGTTAAATTCCCAGTTTCATTTTACTCAGATGTGTATATTTGACATTATGATATACGATGAGAACATTTCTGTTTTTTTTTTTTTTTTTTAGTTTGTTTGATTAGTAGATTATTCTAGCTTGAGCTATTAGTTATGGATCAGTTCACGTCTCCTTACCACAAAAGAAAAATATAATCATGCTCTGTACATGGGTGCTTTATAAAACTACCGGTCAAATTCAACTATTCGGTGTGACAAAACACATCCATGAGATGGTGGTAGGTGGTGTTGACTAGCTACCTCCTCTCGAGTCCAGTGGTTCTCAAACGTTTCAGGCTCGTGTACCAGTTTGTGTTTAATTTTTCAAAATTCCAAACCCAGGCCTATTTTTTTTTTAAAAGATAAAAATCCCAGTAATAAAATTCATATTTTAAACGGTTACCCATTAATGCGAAGGATTCGATTGTTCTTTTCTGGCATTATTGAAGAATATGTGGTACCATTTTTGTACATTTTAAGGGAAGAAAATACTGGTGAGTTTATGTAAGTAGAGGGCGAGTCTATAAGTGAGAAGAGTGGTATGTATATGCACGTGGAAAGCTCAGATAGGGCTTATTACAGGCTTAATATTTTTTTATGTTTTTGTGTCGTGTACCATCGACATTAGCTCCACGTACCACAGTTCAAGAATCCCTCCTCTAGTCTATCATTTCAAAATTCGGGACGACTGCTGCAGATACTATTGGTGTAGCCTTGCGCGAAATTCAACAAACTGTAGTAGATTTAATTTTTTGTCCCCCCTCGGTGACTCAACGGTAAGCATGAGGGCTTATAACGCCAAAGCTTTGGGTTTAGATACCCGTGTTGGGAACGGTACAGATAGCTCGTTGTGTAGCTTTGCGCTTAACAACAACAACAACAAAAAAAAAAGACAGAAATGTTTCAGAAATATAGTAAGTTGCTTTTATGATAATCTCATTTGTATATGCAAACATAATTTTTTTTATATATAACAGAACTCTCTCAGGACAAAATACAAACACCCGCCAAGTTTTCTGTTGACTCCATTGACCTTAAATTAGCGTAAAAATTAATTTTTTCCAATGTATTTCAATGAGATACTATTTAAATATTAAAGTTGGACATCGATCTTTAGTCGCTGATCTTGCCAATCCTCCTTTCACTAATACTTTGTAAATTTTTACCAAAACATACCAAATAACCTGAAGCTGTACGTGAGCCCTCGAACCTGCCCAAGAGAATTAAGTTTGTGATGACATGGATTTCCTATTCAAATTTTCCATAGTTGCACAACATCCTTTTGTATACATTAATGAATTTTAGTGATATTAAAAAAAAAAAGTATCACCGTTGATTCATAGGTTTCAATTTCATGACAAATATTTCTGTGAAAACATTCACATTTTTTTTTTTTGCAACCAAAAAATGTTTGTTAGGATCTTATAATTATTCGAAATATAACGATGACGAATTTTTATCATTAAGTTAGAAATACAACTGTGGTACTAAAGTGACACATTCCTATGAATTAATATATTCTCTTGTTCAACGTAATATGTTATTACAAGTTAGTATTTATTTAAAACCCACCAAACACGCTCGCCCTTTCAGCCGTGGGGGCGTTATAATTCAATCCCACTATTCGTTGGTAAAAGAGTAGCCCAAGAGTTGGCGGTGGGTGGTGCTGACTAGCTGCCTTCCCTCTAGTCTTACACTGCTAAATTAGGGACGGCTAGCGCAGATAGCCCTCGTGAAGCTTTGCGCAAAATTCAAAAACAAACAAACAATTTATTTAAAAACCTTATCGATACAATTTTCTGATTCGGTTCTTTTTCTTTCATGCACATAGAATTAGCTGTTTTTAAATAAAATATAACTACTTACATTCCAATTACTTTGGCGTTGTTTTAAAAATAAATTAAATTAGAAGTGTGAAAATGATAAATTTAATACATACATACATATATTAGTTTTTCGAAAGCTACTGACTCTTGTTGGTATTTATCCCTTATACCTTCCATTGTGGCCATAATCCATAGTATCACTCAATGTATAGAACTGGCCATAACAATTGGGTGAAAACACTCCTTTTTTTGTGTGTAAAATGCATAGAACTGACACAGAAGTAATTAGTGGGATTAATTACAATATTAACGTTATTTGTCTGTTTGTTATGGGTGTTAGGGGCAAATCATTGACCCACAAGACTGGTGAACAAGCAGTTAGACAGAAATGTTTTCGAAAAGCCGATAATAATTATTGTGTCGAATTTTACAGCATCATACGACACACTTTAAGTGAAATATATCGTATAATGTGATCTGAAAGTACTTCAAAAACAACAATCACAATATATATATTTCTAATATGGTTTGTGTATTGGATCCGAGAACCAACTTTTCAGCTTAATACTTTTCTGTACATTACTTATCGGGTGAATTTGATGTCCTCAAGGACACAAAAGTTTCGTTTATTTTTTTCCCTGGATCAATCTATGAACCTTTATTCCCCCCCCCCAATGGACCAATGGAACAGCGGCATATCTGTGGCCTTACAACGCTAGAAACTGGTTTTCGATACTTATGGTGGGCATATCACAGATAGCCCATTGTGTAGCTTTGTGCTTAACTTCAAAGAAACAAACAATACCGCCATTTTTCTTGAGCTTCAAATCACTGATGCTGAGAAGTTAGGCCTAAATAAGTCTTTTTAAGTAGACAACAATTTTCACTGACAGGAAGACGAGTTTGTTTGTTTATTATTAAGCACAAAGCTACACAAAAGGCTATCTGTGCTCTGCCCACCACGGGTATCGAAACCCGGTTTCTAGAGTTGTCCGCAGACATACCACTATGCCATTGGGAAGACGAGTTGAAAGAATTAAGTGTTGAACAGAAAGTTTTGTTGATAACAAAGTATTTCGCGCCAAACTATCAGCAGCCTTACCCAAATAATTATAAGGAAGAGAACGTTCAAGTTCGAATGTTCGTACTGTTATTGCGAACCCCTCAGAAATACTAATATCATAATGATGTTTCTATATTTCATCCTTTTTTAATTATTTGAGTGAAACTGGTATATTTGAGATACATAACGTTCCATTACGAACACCGTACACCACCCATCCTCCTCATTTAAATAGGAATATATGTATATATACTGTAGTGAAAATCTTCTTTTCATGATTTTCTTTGACTTCTCAACTCTCTCTTTTTTTTTCTACAATAAAACCAAGCAAAACAAAAAACACGAACTTCTCATTTTCGTCCGCTTCTATCTGTTTTAAAGTGTTTTTTACTCTCTGTATTTGGTTCACGCGAAACGTACACAGTGAGAAAATCTATTTGGAAGGCCTAATTCGTTGACTGCCATTAACAGTAACGGAGCGTCAACTGGGTTTAACAAATCAGACTAATCCTAGAGTAACCTTTCAATGTAATATTCGAAAGAAAAACAGAAATTTCAGAAACATGTACCTATCGCCAATTAGCATTGATTTTTAGAATCAAACGAAAAGATAGAAAGGAAGTGTGTAAAGCAGACTGTTATCTCGTGATATTGACTCTTTGAATCGTTCAATCAATAAATGGATCATGAATTTATGAGCTAGTAAGCTATGACGTCATCAGCTTGGTGGATTTGGTTGTGAGTAACGAATTATAAAGCATATTGGGTTCGTTCTCTTTCTCGCTCTTTTAATAAACAAACTACAACGTATCGATCCATAGCCAGCGTGATACGGTATGGGATTTGTGTTCGATTTCATTTAGTGAGTAAAAAAACATCGTATGTAACGCTGTCCACATGTTGTTGTTTTTCCCAAACCTAAAACAAATTTAGTGCAACATGATTGTTTAGAGACTTCCTAGAAATAATTCAAATGAAGACACATGTTTACACACATGGGAAAGCAAAACAACAACAACAAAAAAGCAGTAACAGGATATCAAAGTAACTCGTCTTTTGAAACAATCTATCCTTTCGAAATTATCGACAAGACTCTAGTGTTGACAAAGTAAAACTCGATAATGTTATTCTATAAAGATTTATACAAAGTGTAGATGTACGACTGAAACGAGCAGGGGCGAATGAATCATAGCTGCATTGAGCGGCTGGAACAATAAATATCTGATAAAAAAAACATACACGGATGAATGGGTAAAGGTGTGTATTTGGTGAGTTAGATGATAGACTTGATGGGTAAGTGGATGGGGTTGAAGTTTATTTTCAGTCCTATGGTTAGTAAAAAAAGAGTTGTTTCGATGGTTTATTAACTAATAAATAAATAGTCTGGTGAGATGGTAGTGATTCATAATAGGGATCGCCCATTTGTTCTTCTTTATTATTATTTGATAATGTTCTGCCAGCCTACAGCACAAATGGCTTTGAGTATTGTAATAAAACTTGGAAAATATCACTAAACACATCAATGCGCATTGTGTAGGGCAGTTTTTAAGTTTATTTGATTACCTGGCAAATAACAGTGGCTGTATAACCGTTGACACCCAATCATTTTAATGTAGTGTATGGTTTAAATGGATCCTAATAATCGACTACGTGCATACGTATGTAGGTGCACGCTGGCCGTGGATGTAATTTAATGTTTATATGGCAGGCATGACACATGTACCATAGGGATTATTAACTTATTGATTGTTGTAACTGTATTGATTTCACATATAATTTGTATATATATATATATATATACGGGCCTTGCCCTTTCGAACACGACGCTGCTGACAAAATCGATTTCGGCCATGTTACATAAGCATCTAAGACGTTACACAAACGTCTATAACGTTATACAAGTGTCTAAGCTGTTTCCCACAACAGAGGTATTTAAGTTATAGTTTAAAAGATAGCACCAAAGTCAGTTTCTAGCATCGGATCGGCAATCACTGTGATGGCTGATGGTAAGTGTTGAATTATAGCCACCACTACGTGATTGCGAATTTCATAGATACTGCAGATAGAGTAGCCATCCTTAAAGCTGACTATAAGGATTGTCTAAGCAGGAGGTGGCAAAAATGATGGCGATTCTAGGCAAAAGTGAGGCAGAAATTTTGTAGCTATATATTTTACTTGGAAAATATTTATGTATGCAGCAGCGACGGCCCACCAGAGTTTAGGGTCGTCACAGAGGAAGAGGGTCGTAAAAGTGTCCCGACCCAAACTCCATCAGAAATGGAGGGGGGGGGAGGGGTGAAATGTATATTAATAAAATCAATTCATAATTATTAATTAACACGTTTTATACCTTGTAGATGTACAGAATGTCATCCTAAGAGAAAATTTGGCGAACAGCACCAATACCGTGACCGGCCTTACTTTGGCCAATAGGGAAAAGGAAGGGGAAATATAACAACTATAAGAAATATTGAAAATGCTTATTTGTATACATATTCTATTATATTATGACATATTGTCATATATTTTCATTTAGTATGTATGCACTTGAAAAATTCATATGGTTATCTATATATACGGATTTAGAACTTGAATATAAATACAAGCCAACATGCTCCATGTCTAAAACCTGTAATATTTAGGAGAGTCAAAATAGGGATTTGTAGCTTGAGGAGACAATGTCAGAGTTGTATATGAATATCGACGAACCATGTCAGCTTGAGTCAAACAGTAAACCCTCTGAGGTTCTTGAAGCCAATACTGTGTTGACAACTCATAAAACTGGCCCCATTTTATTAGTGTCGAAGCACTGGCAGTTGCGATGTTGCAATGCACTAAGTCTCATCATTTTGTCTGCGGAAACCATAAGGATTTATTTTAACATTCTTGATAAATTCCATACAATCCTCATAGGATTGAACAAAAAACATTGGTTACTCACTGACCATAAAAACTGTCTAACTGTTTGGACGCGGTCCTATAAGAGAACGAGCTAAGTCGTTCAAGGACATAACTGCTCTTTTATTAAGCAACACAGAAATGTCCGGGATGCAACAACCGCGAATATCTCAAGCTAATGGTTACTGCAAAACCTTTCTGTATAGTAGATGTATTAAAAACACAACCTTTACAAAAAGCTGTTTGAGAACGTTTCGTCAATAGGCCCTCGCGTGGTAGCATAACCCAATTTCTCAGTACACGGTATTTCAACAGTAAAATCTAAGTTTGTTCCATTTAGCAAATCTAATTATTATTATTTTTCCAATATTCTTGATTTACCTTATTGTTTGTGAATCGAACGCGGGGAATCGAAACCCTGGATTTTAGCATTGCAAGTCCGTAGACTTAGCGCTGTCCCACCGGGGGACAATTTACCTTAAGTCAGAGGTTAATCTGTGTGAAAATTATCGAAAAAATTATATGATTTGGAATAAAGGACATTAGGTAATTTAATTTAATGTAAAACCTAACTTTGCAACTTTTATCAAAATGACTAAAAGTAACATCCATCTGTTTAATTTTATAATAGGAAAACAACAACAACAACAAAACAATAAAAACAACAACAAAAAAGGAAAACAGACATTTATAATAGTATATACCCCAGGTAAAAAAAAACAAAGTCATTAGCAAAATCGAATTACTTAGTTAACGCATAACGAATATGATTATACAAAAACTGGAAAAATGATGTACAACTTTTTTTTCTGTAAAAATACTTCAAATAAATTGTTAAAAATATATCAGTCGACGTATACGCAAATAGAAATGTCTACGTCCAGCTACCTGACGGTACGCAACTTAAAACTCTGACGCTATAAAATTTTCCATACAAGTTTAAAACGTAGAATTTTCATAGATTTGATAAGAAATATATCTTGTTGAATGCATCGTTACGCTTACTCAAAGACAAAAAAAATAAGTTGATGCAAAAGAAAATAGCATACTTTTCGAAATTTATATTTATATAGTTCTAAAGTCAGAAACAGGGGGGAATATAAA
>NW_013665721.1:741205-748848 GCF_000517525.1 Limulus polyphemus | reverse complement strand
TCAAAGCAAAAAAAATAAAGTTAGATGCAAAAGAAAATGCATACTTATCGATATATATATTTATATAGTCTAAAGTCAGAAACAAGGGGGAATATAAAAATTATATAAAATTGATACATGAATGGCTGCACGTTCAGATTCAAGTTGTAGTAGCCAATATAGTTCTTTATGGCCTTTCCATCTTTAGAACAAAAAGGGAGGGTTAGACAAACTTTTAAACGTAATGTCATTTATAAATCAAAATATTCCCGAGAACCAATGACAATTTCAGCATTGTAAAAACCCACGCTTAAGCTGTTCTTGAGTTCATATCAGACCGTATAGGCACGATTTATGTCTAATCTCGTAAGCTTGATATGGTTCGGATGAAGAAGAAGAAAGTTCGGTTCAGCAGAAGAAAATAACTGCTCAGGCCAACCAATCCCGTAAAATGAGTTTTCTAAGAACTGCGAGAGTTCAATAAGACACGTTTCTACTTTTCTCCTTCCCAATCTCCTGACAGTAGCCAAGCCAATAAACTCTGAAGCGTAATTTAAAACTATTCAAGTACATTATATAATGAAGCAATATCTAAACAACTTTTAAGTTTTTTAATTTTCCACTAATGAGCGAGAGATGAACATTAGCGTTTTTACGTCGAAATCAAGAAGATCCCTTTAAATCATGGCTGTCGGAAAACAATAAGACAAAAATCTAAAGTAACGAAAATGTGTAAGTAAACTAAAAAGAAACAATTATGTCAGTGTCCCTCGTTCTTCCTTTTAAAGCTTGTTCCAAAAATAGTTTGATGTATGCTTCGAGGTAGTAATGAAACTCGTTGATGGCAATAATAGAACTAATTGTCATTTAGCAAACTTACACAAAATGTAACCTATTTTTACATTGAACATAATTAAAATTTGAGAATGTACGCGTGTATATATTTTTAAGTATTTATAGGACATTAGGCTTTTTGATTTTTTTACGTGCACTCTTCTTTTTTTTTTTCTTTTGCTACAAATTCCTCTGGCTATGAGCAAGTAGAATCCACTAAATACTCACCTGTCTATGGTTGGTTGTTATTAAGCGCAAAGCTACACAGCGGGGTATCAGTTCTCTATCTGCCACTGGTATCGAAACCCAATTTTTAATGTCGTAAGCATACAAACTTAGCGCTGAGCCACTGTTGGCCACTCGTTCATGAAAAATGGAAGCTCGAATAAAGATATTATAACAATACATAATATTGTTTTGATTATCAAGACGCATGAGAAATTTAATGATGTTAAACGTTGATTAGAAAACTGCATACGGAAAATGGAATTAAAAATGAGACATACACAACCTTACATGTTCATTGAAATATATGATTTTTGAAAATAAATAGTTAGTGAATAGGTGCTACATAAGAAAGATCGTATATGCAAATAACGAAAAAAAGATAGGATTATTTGGTGGCGAAAATAATTCAATTCATATATGCTGTTGGGGAAATGTTTGGAACGAACAAAGTTAAAGCACTTTAAAAGATATGACTAGATTGAAGACTATGAGAGACAAGAAAGTTAAGGGAAATAAGGGAAAGTAATGTCATGATATATTCACATATTACCGAGATGTTAGGCTTAAGGGACATCGGTTTGAGAAAGTAGACATACAAAAACCAAACAGAAAGAAAAACAAACAAATAAACTGGACGATATTATAATATCACAGACACAAGCACCAAAACTGACTGAGCTGAGATCGTATTTTGCACATTACTAAGCTTATTATTACGCCATAAATGTTGTTCTGGTTGACCGCAGAATTACCGCTGGAGCTCTTATGATCTCATCACACGTAAATATTTTCTATAAACTAGTAATGCACAAAACTGTTTATGGGTCCATGAATTCGTTGGATACCGGGTCCTTAATAACACATGAGTCTCAAACATTAACCTAAACAGAAATACTATCAATACTGCAATTAATCCCACTAATTTTTGCTGGGGTTCCATAACGTAAATACGTAATTTCAATGAATTGTTTTAGCAAAAGAATTTGATAACTTAACCTGTTCTTTACACTGAGAAATGTTATCAACAAAAACACAAATGTACTCGATATGATGCAATTTGTGGACCCCACCGGTTCTGAATGGTTTAAAGACAATATGGGTAATTTGAGGTTTAAGTCTATTCAAATCTACGAATATAATAGAACAAATACGACATTTTTTTCTTTTAGTCGTATAATATTTACAGTACAGATTTATTAAACTAACGAGAAAATATAAGAGTTTGATACAGAATGTTGGTAAATTAAAATAGTTTCACACATGACCCTCGTGGTTAACAGACTATCCTACAAAGTAACTGATGTGTTAAGGTTTCACTGTATATATGCTGTGAATATGGTAACTGGTGTGTTAAGCTTTTAGTATATATATATATATGCTGTGAATATGGTAACTGATGTGTTAAGGTTTCACTGTATATATATATGCTGTGAATATGGTAACTGATGTGTTAAGGTTTCACTGTATATATGCTATGAATGCGGTAACAGATGTGTTAAGGTTTCACTGTATATATATGCTGTGAATATGGTAACTGATGTGTTAAGGTTTCACTGTATATATGCTGTGAATGTGGTAACTGATGTGTTAAGGTTTTACTATATATATATATATACTGTGAATATGGTAACTGATGTGTTAAGGTTTCACTGTATATATATATGCTGTGAATATGGTAACTGATGTGTTAAGGTTTCACTGTATATATGCTGTGAATGCGGTAACTGATGTGTTAAGGTTTCATTGTATATATATGCTGTGAATATGGTAACTGATGTGTTAAGGTTTCACTGTATATATGCTGTGAATGCGGTAACTGATGTGTTAAGGTTTCATTGTATATATATGCTGTGAATATGGTAACTGACGTGTTAAGGTTTCACTGTATATATGCTGTGAATGTGGTAACTGATGTGTTAAGGTTTCACTGTATATATATGCTGTGAATATGGTAACTGGTGTATTAAGGTTTCCCTGTATATATGCTGTGAATATGGTAACTGGTGTGTTAAGCTTTTAGTATATATATATATATATATATATATGCTGTGAATGTGGTAACTGTTGTGTTAAGGTTTTACTATATATATATATTTTATAAGGAAAACATCGTTTGAATATTTCATAGTATTACTGGTCTTTACTGTTGTGTTTTTTATTTTTGTATGTTTGTGAGATAACCTAAAAAGACATTTCAGTTAGATAAATACGTAGGACCAGTGTTGTCAAGGGACTTGCAAAGCCCTTACGACGAAAGTTTATAAACTGAGATAAACCATACATATTATAAACAAAACACAATGGTTCCAGCGGTGGAACGCTCATGTTGAAATTTTATCAATTGCAAACACAACACGTTTTCTGACATCTAAATATCTTGAAAACAAACAAATGTATTTGTAATTAAATGTAATGTTTTGAGATTCTATTTCATTTTAAAATTCCTACACATTCATGCCACAATCATCAATATATATAAAAGCCAAGTGTCAGTCAGTCACGTTCGATTTCTCCGAATTTCGTGAGTTACACGAGTCCAATTTCACTTTTTCTCTTATAATACCTCCTCTTTGTATTGCCCATTCAAATTTTAGTTGAACTTAATCGCTAACATGGGCATAGGTAGCTCCTAAATTTCGGCACTTTTTCTGCTGTGTAAAAGCCTGTCAAGGAGGGAGTTCACAGGACCAGGCCAGATATGGCGTTATGTGTGTGACACCACATCATCCACACCATTATGACGTCATGCTAGGTAGGAACCTAATAGGAAAGCCGGGAAGACTCCTATGAAAAATAAGTCAAACATTATCGCAAAAACATGCTTGGGAATTATTACAAAAAACAACAACAAACCTTTGTTAAAACAGACTGAAGATACCAATTACACTGGCCAACAAGTCATTTTCATTAGATATAATTATAGGTGGGCTAGATAGCTCTTGGGACGCTGATTCCAAAAATGTTTTTAGTTTTCCTCTAGCACGTAAAGTATTCGTGATGAGACCGGCCAAATTTGAAAAATTATTGCCTTAATTATAAATTAAGTTGTTGTACATTTCTTTTCTCATAAGTGTGTACTGTATCAATTTAACCAAATGTATGGTGTGTATAACGCTTATGGGAATTATACTGAAAAATTAATAAAGTTGTAACGTTAACTAGCCTAATGTGTGATTATTACCTAAATTGTGCTGAAATTAACACCAGCCACATTTCGATAAACTAGATGTGTTAGAAGAATCAGCGTGCAGAACTGGTCTAGAAAAGTGTGGTTATATTTTTGATGAGAGAGAAAAAGTACGATTTTGTCGACCAGTGTTATCTGTAGGGAAGAGGACGACTTTTCTTCAGAACAGATGTGCATGCAATCATATGTTCAACGTATGTTTTAATCTTTTATCCCAAAGCACCAATATGTAACATGTTTGCTCAGTTAAATGTAATGGATTCATGAGCTATGTGTAGCATGTTCCTGGAAAAGGAAATTATATATTTCTTTTGTGTATTGTCAGTTTTACTCGGAAAAGGTTTGGTTTCCATAGGTTTCTCGTCATTGTGGACGGGCTTTTACGCTAGTATTAATATAATTTTTGATGTTTTGTATACATTTTTCTATTTCTGATTATGCCTGCAGTAAAACAACAACAGCTGGATATCAAATAGTTGAAATTTTAAAGCTAAAATCTTTAACTTATTTTTCTTCCATAAAAAATTAAATTTATTTATTTCAACTTCTATTTAGAGGATGTCATTGAAAGTATGGAGAGAATTTTTTACTTCATTCTGAATAATTTTGAATGATAGATTTTAATCCTCTAATCAGATCACAAAAGTAAAAATGAAAAAGATTTTCAATTTTGGAAGATCACAGTGAACCGAGTTAAGCTGATTTTAGTTCGGGTTCAGATTGCGCAATACAAAACTCATAAAACCTTAACCATACCCCTTGCTACAAGTTCTGGAAATAGAAATGCAATTTTTCAACCTGAGCGAACAGCATTTTACAGCCGTCCGTAATTTTGAATTACCAGCCAAAGTAAAGGCTGTCAGTCAGCAGTATTTGATAACACAAGAGCTTCTTCATCCGGTTTTTTGAGAGCCGAGCGCGGCCTGGTGGATAGCTTGCCCGATTCTGGATCCTACCTTAGGTGGTTTGCGCCCCGTTGCTGCAAAAAAAAGAAATCGCGTTCTTCACTTTGAGGCCATGGGTGACGGAGGGTGGTGCTGATACTGCCTTTTCTTTATCACTTCAAAATTAGGGGCAACTAACACATAACTCTTGAGTATCTTTGAGCGATTAGGGACAACAAACACATATAGCCCTTGAGTATCTTTGAGAGATTAGGGACAATTAACACATATAGCCCTTGAGTATCTTTGAGAGATTAGGGACAATTAACACATATAACCCTTGAGTATCTTTGAGAGATTAGGGACAATTAACACATATAGCCCTTGAGTATCTTTGAGCAATTAGGGACAAATAACACATATAACCCTTGAGTATCTTTGAGCGAAACGCAGCAAATAAGTAAATGTCTTTTTGAACCGAATAACGGGATTCACTGACATTTTGATAATATACCCACAGCAGTAAGTGTTGGGTATGTTCAAACTCTGGATACTAATTATAGGTCACACCCAACTCATGATCAGTTAAATGTTTGACACCTACATTATTACATTTTAAGTTAAGTAGTAAGGGGACCAACTTATATATGTATATAGAAAATACGTCAGTATTTCGTTTTAGTTGATAGTCAAGTAGTAGTAAAGGGTTAGACTGGTAGTTTCGTATGGTGTTTCTCACACCTCCAAATTCTGTTGGAGGTGAGTATCCGGGAGTAGGATTGACGTCATAGTTCGGACACCCGGTGAGCATGTTTCGGTGTGATGGGGATTCGAACCCGCGACCCTCAAATTGCGAGTCGAGTGCCCTAACCACCTGGCCATGCCGGGCCAAGGTACGTTAACTACTTAACGATTTTTGAGTAGTTATTCCTTGAGAACAACATTTTTCAAGAAAAAAAACCTCAATCTAAAACATGTGTTTCAAACATATCTAAGTTACTCAAGCGATCATATCGCTTAACTGAGATATTTATCATCGATTTATCTAGATTAAGTTACTATTATTTAAAATTTTTCTTCAAAGTTTATAAATTGCAGAATTTGGGTGGTGAAGGCCTCTCTGAAATATTTACAGATTACCTTAAAAAACGCATGTAACTAGTCTCAATTCGTTAGAACTCCAATGAAATTGTTTGTTTGATCAAACGTAGCTAGTTTGTAAAATTACCAAAGTTCGAAAGTTGCTTGATTATCTTAAAGGCTCACTACAAAACCTTTTGTACTGATGATTATGTACAATCTTATTTCAGAAATAGTGAATTAATTATTTGGATGTTTAATCAAACAATGTCAAACTCCATGATTGTTACCGCAACGGAAGAAATTACGAACATATCACACACACACACACACATAATGTCTATATAAACATAAATATATATATATATATTGGTTTGAATTTTGCTTGTAATTTCTTGGCTTTTTTTCTTGTTCAGTCAAAATTTAGTTAATCATAGCAGATGACCCATCAAATATCATTCTGAATAATTAATTTCATTATAAACATCTCAATAAAAACAAAATTAAACTTTATATCAGGATACGACTAGATATTCCAATCAAGCATTACCTGAAGAAAAACAAAACAGATTGATAAATGTAATAAGTCTAAAGTGAGGTTCTAATTGAGTACATTTGTGAAGAGTAATAAACAGCTTGGTATCAGATATATGTCTTAATGTTTAATTAACGATGATTCAACATATAGCAGAGATCCATTAACAGGTTATTCTCCATTAAAGTTCAAACTTTTGTATAGATAACTCGTGCAAAAGTTTGTTTGTTTGTTTATAATCAAGCACAAAGCTACACAATGGGCTATCTATGCTCTGCCCACCACGGGTATCGACACCCGAATTCTAGCGTTGTAAGTCCACAGACATACCGCTGTGCCACTGAGGGACCATGCAAAAGTTGTAAGATTAAAATACCGTGCACAGTTTTTTGCTGTAACGAAGGATTTTAATACAAGTATTACTTCAAGAGTCATAAACAAGTTCATGTTACATGTTTGGGACGGCTTAACGTGCACGTGCATCATTAGAGGTGAAAAATTCAAATTACAGTTCAAGAACAACTCTAGACACCTAGAGATTTTTATGACATAGTTTGTTAAATTAATAAGGGAAATTAATAAATTGAAAGATTAGAGACAAAAATGTATGACATAACTTAACAGTTCACAATACACAAACATACACAGGGGCGGAGTGGACTGTAAAATTCTACCTGGAAAAAGCTACAGAGGGGGGAGCATAAATATGTCATAAAAAACAACAAAAAAAGTTACAAAGTTCATGTAATTTAATGTTAAAACTACTTATACATAGTTCACAAGATAGATAATTTTGAAAATACAGAGGATGCCTGGCCCGGTATGGCCAGGTGGTTGGGGCGCTCGACTCGCAATCTGAGGGTCACGAGTTCGAATCCGCGTCACACCAAACATGCTCGCCCTTTCAGCCGTGGGG
>NW_013665721.1:726402-741146 GCF_000517525.1 Limulus polyphemus | reverse complement strand
TAGCCCTCGTGTAGCTTTGCGCGAAATTCAAAACAAACAAGCAGAGGAGGCCTTCACAAGGTTTCAGATGACCACTTCAACAGAAATATTGTTAAGTAAGTAGGCTTCACAAGGTATAAGAATACCACTTTAACAGAAATATTGTTAAGTAAGTAGGCTTCACAAGGTATAAGAATACCTCTTCAACAGAAATATATTCAAGTAAGTGCTTTTCGATGCGCATCATTATTGGTAGAATTAACATACATGTTAATTAAAATGTCAGTGTGATGGCAATAGACAAATAAATATATCTATATTGTGCTGAAACCTAATTTTTTACGTAATATTCCATGGGGTCCACCAGGATTTTTTCCCAGTGTCAGTCCACGCCTGAACGTACAGATCTTATGTACAAATGAGAGCCTCCATTGGTTGATCAATAAATCTGAAGGCTTATGACGCTAAAAATCAGGTTTCGATACCAGTGGTTGGCACAGCTTAACAATAAACAAACAATACAAATGAGATTAAGGGATCCTAATTATTAATGAATACAAAGTTTCAAAAATTTGTGATGGCACTTGCCTGATCCGAGTCTCCACGTGTAATATTGTGAGCGTTTAAAATGTCTAGTGATTGGCTAAAATATGTTTATGATATAGGAATAGTTAAACAGCAATTCAGTTTTGTGCCATAAGATCTGTATTTACATGATGCTCAGCCAGTGCAGATTCGTAAACCTTTTTCTTCTTTCTAACATTACTAGAATGTTCTTTAATTAATCCTTACCTTTAAATCTGTAGTAGTCTGGCAAATATAAATTTACGTACGTAAACAATGAATCTTATAAATACTATTTTTATTTGAATGAAATTCTTGACGTTTATTGCTGGTTTTTGTATAATTAAAAACTGATGTTTTTTAAATAGTCATTGAATGAAGGGTATTAAAAGAAATCATAATGTTTTTCATTTTGTGTTTGTTTAGAAAGCTACACAATATGCTTTTATGCAAAATTCAATAAACAAACAGACCTTCTGAGTAAACGTTTATTTTGGGTGAAATGTAGCATTCTAGTTCATCATTTAAGTTGTTTGTGGGGAGGGGGGCAAATATTAAAAGCACTTTGATTAATGAAGCTCCTAATATTTCTAATTAAGGTGTTATTACGAGTGCATTCCTTTCCTATGGATTTTTTTAGATGTTTTGATTCTTCGATTCAGGTATTGGACGATTATTTGGGTAACTAGTTTGTAAGGATTAGAATATATAAGTTTTTATATAAACTACTTGTCGTTTTTTTTGGTCTAACTTTTTTTAGGGACTAAAGAAATGAGTTTTCTTCTTTTTTTAGGTATTTGTTTTTGTCGTATAAACCCTCATTAAGTAATGCAAAACACTGTGCCTTATTAAGTAAAACAACTTTGTTTCCTTTATCAGCTTTTGTTATATGTTAAGTTGTTTTTTGTATGCTAGCCAATTTCGTCTTTCTTTTTTTCTATTTAGGTTTATTTTTGCTTGAATGTGTTCATTTAAAATTCTTTTGGACCTGACAGAGAAGTCTTCAAGAAACTCCTTGACAGCTCCTGCTTTTGGTTTGCCGGAAAACTCCCCTCGTATGGGTTTAGGAATTTTGAAAATTAGAATATCGTTTTCATGAAGCTCAAAATTTATAGTCTCGGGGGATTGAAGAGCTTGAGGTTTGCATGATCTGTCTTCGTTTTTTTTTGTATATTTGATTACACTTCAATATTAGTTTTGTGTTTAGTTCTTTAAAGCTTAGTTGTAAATCAGTACTGGGTAGTTTAGAAGAAATAATCGCAAAGCTAATAGTTTTACAATTGGAGTTTTGTTATAATATTTGATTTTACTATAGAGGTTTAGAAAGTTTATATTTATAAGTATCTAGTTTCATACGGACATTTTTTCTGTAAGTTGCAAGTTTTGTTTGAAGACAATGTTGTTAATAATTAAAATTATTATTCGCGAAAATCTTAGCAATAAATCGGCTTGCTGAGTCATCTTAATCTGTTGCAACGTGAGTTTCAGAATATTTTACTGCAAGATATCAAGAACCCTTTGAACTTTATAGTATTGACTCATTACGAAATTCTTTGAGTTCAAAACTTTCGGATCTTTCAGAAAATGTAGACGACATAAAATTTTCAATGTTTGATATAAAATTATTTTTTACTGTTTTATTTTTAATGTTGTAGGGGTTGTAATTATTAACTAATGCAAAGTCTTTATCCTTTTAAGAAGAATCATACTATCAAATCGCACCTTTCCCAGGTGTTTCAAAACTTGAAGAACTAGTCGAGGCTTAAAGGTTTTGGTAAGGAAAAAACAAATTCACAATTAATTTACATAAAATGTTTTTAGCTGAAGCATAGCGGCTCATAGAATGGCTCGGAGTTTTTCAAGTTCAAAGTTTTAGCTCATAGCTCCGTCATTTCTTGACCGATTTGAGATCTAATTACAGTTTTGGACTCAGGAGGTCAAACCCTTTCGATTGGTGTCCATTTCCGAAGTTTCAAAGATTAATTTACTCTAATCCTGCTTAAAAGAATTTCAATTTGAGGTTTGGTTGGTAGAGATCCTGATGAGTAATAAAATCGAATCGTGTATACGCGCGCCCCATGCTTGGTATTGCTGGCCCAAAATATATAGCTAATAAAAAGAAAAAAAAAGATATCATAGATTTATTTTGCTCTAATCCTACCTAAAAGTATTTCAAGTGCCGCGGCTATTGAGGGTTTCCTCTTGTTCTCTTTTAAGAGGCGTTTTTTGTATTTTTTCATATTTTGCCGTCATGAAAGGTTATTCTGTAAAGCACTGATATTGTTTTACAAGTGATTCTGATGTAAAAAAAACACAATAAAAAGGTTTTTATCAAAATTTCAATTGTTCACATCATTAAAACACCAGGATTTGACACGTGTCTTGACCCCAAAAACGGTGATTAAAAAACGTTTTGATTTTGTTATCAATCAACATAGAAGTAAAATTTAAAATGGATGTATGCATAACTAATACGTGATGTTTTGCTTTTTAATGATTATTTCGTAATGATGTACACGTTGTAGTTATTGAGAACTTTCTAGTCGTTGTCCTTTCAAAACTTGACAAACTAGTCGTGACTCTAAGTTTTTTTTTTTTTTAGTCTTAGCGACAAACCACAGATCTGCGAAGTTTCTCTCGTTACATAAAAACTACAAGTACAAAACCGTCATCATCCAATTTCTTGACGCAACTTCTAAAGAAATCTTAGAGTCCTAGTGGTAACTTGGTGCTCTTACGGCTATAAGGTTTTTGAAAAAAGCTTAGCTGTAACCATGGCAACGTTATCCCTTAAATCCGTGCGGCCTCACAACTCAATATATTTATACAACGACTCAAGCTGGTTATTTAAAAACGCACTTTGGAACTTTTTTTTTATTCAGAAAACATGACATAAAAAGTTTGAAATATTTATGGTAAGTCCAGCCAATTTAATCCTTAAAGTTATCTGCGCTCCATTAAGTTTGGAGAAGAAGCTGTCATTCACGTTCACAAACTTTCAGTCTTTGTAGTCTTAAAAGGTTTCAGAAACGATTCGTCTTTTTTTGCATATCTCTCTTCATTTTGCTTCAGCGTAAGAAGATGTTCAAAAATGTATTTCTTAAACTAAAAATATTATCATTCTATAATAATCACATTAATATGTACACACAAAGTAACGATTTTCTCTCAATCGGCTAAGCCATTGTATAGGAAGTAGAAGATTTATGCTATCTGTGATTAATAATAATTTAATATAGCTTGATATATCTCGTTATTGATACTTCAAAAATGACTTCCTCTCAGACCAATCTTTGCAGATATCAACCAAGTCGAATACTTTAACCAAAAGCTATTATAAGTCAGGGTTTTATCAGTTTCAGCTTTAGTACTGATTTGGACACACACACACACACACATAGAATAGTGTGATAATTTTGCTTCGCATATCTCATAATTCGAATTCTAGTGTATTCAAAGTTTACTTAATATTAGAGGAGGTATTACGCTTAATTAATTACACTTTACGGAATACATTTAATTACTTACGACTACTTTACGAATTACGTTTCGCTCATTCTACCGAAAAATAAGTAAATTACAAAGCAGAATGTGTTAAGTGGAAAACAAACTTACTACAGAAATACTCGTGTAAAAACTATAAATGAGCTGCGTCTATAAATCGTAAGCCCAATTTTGTCTCTCGAGTATCAATATTATAGTGTTCATTCCTTTCGTTGTTTGAATAAACATGTTTTTAAAAACTGCCATGCTGCAAACCCGTGAAAGGAGACGTCATTATCATTACATAAGGTCGATATTATTTGCGGAATCCCAAAATACAGAGGGTGGAGTACGTAATATCAGAACGACGTTAGGGCCTCACCACATTGTTACAGCCACCTAAGGTCGTGCTCTGTCATGTACAAAGCACACCATTCCTCCCTGCGGTTTTATATTGTGATAGCCCTGCTGTCTGCCGCATGATATTACTAAAAAGTTTAAAAAACTAAATTTTTGATCCTATCTTTAATTTCCAGAGAACTTTGTTATGGTTCCCTTCCCCGCCTATGTAATTTGGCTATTGGCGACCCTGAATAAAGATTCTTGCAATTAAAGAGTGTTCAAAATAGGACAAACAACAAATGAGACGACGCAGGCATTTATTTGTTTCAGAAAGAAAATACAACAGATTCTTCTACACACACATACACGTCAGCATCAAGTATATTCTTAACATATAAACACATTTCTAAAGATTAATGTGAGATCACTTTTTTTTTTTAGATATAACATGCTGTAGTCTTCATTTTAACAATATTAGCAGTAAAACCAAAATACCCGGAGTGTAACAGCTCTTATAACGTAGAAAGTTTACAGACGATACAACAGACGCTCTTGCAGTTTACGTTAAAACACTGAGCCCTCCCTTTCATAGAAACATTTAAGCTTCTTGGACAGTGTTATAAAACCTTCGAAACGCTTTTGTTGCAGCGACAATACAACAAGTGGCGCTCCACCTCATCTTTGTTTTAGATGAATTTTGTGTAAAGACTAGAGGTAAGGCAGGTAGTCAACGCCATCCTATAGTTAAATAGTGGGACTGACCGTAATATTATAACGCCTCCACGGCTGAAAGGATGAACGTCGTCGGTGATTAGATTTGAACCTGTGACCTGCGGATTGCCTTTCGAGAGCCCTAACCACTCGACCATCCCATACCTACCTATTTAATACTACTATTAATACTAATGCATACATTTATAGCGAATAAGCGCTTGTCTACGTAAAATGGTGCTCTACAAATAAAAGTCACTTCAATTTGAATGCACATAATGACTAAATAAAATAAGCTGCAAACAGAACATCAGTTTACACAGTTCGATGACTGTTGTACATCTTTCTGCCGTAAACAACATGAAAGAAGTGAACGTCAGCCTCTATTATGCTCCTAAATTTATTTTCTAAAATTCTGTCGGTAGGCCTTGGTCGAGTATGAGTATACTGAAAACAGAATGAGAATTGTGTTTATAGATTTATTTTGAGAGATGAATTTTTTATACATCTGTGTTTTAGCAGACTTGCACATACAGGCAATTCAAATATAAGAAGAAAATTAAGTGAAACATAGTCGTACGTCCACAATTCACGCAGTTAATGTTAAGTGAAGGAAAAACACTAAACACGACCACCTGTCTGCAAAAATGTACATTTGTTGTTTAAGTGCTCTTCGATTTCCCTTGTCCAGGGTTACTGTTGAAGAGGTGGAATCTCCTAAAACCTAACTCAACGACACGTGACAAATCTAATAATAAACTGGACCTCACCATTTTGTGTCCTGCCAAAGTTCACAGTTTTGTTAAGGAGAACAATAATTATAATGTTTCTAGTTTAAATGGATCTTCACATATGAGGTAGAAAAAAGTAAAATTCAAAAATATATATATTTATATATTTCATGCCATCATTTGCATGGAGTATGCTGTGTTTCAAACTTAATGTACATCATTCACATTCAAATAAAGTGGCTTAGGTCAACGACTAAAGCAGTTGGCAAATCTAAACAATTTCTGAACGTGTGTGATATTTTTCCAAAACATTGATTTTTTTTTTCAAATAAGACTGGTGTCCGCTCTAAATAGAGGCGTGTGATAAAATGTATTATGGAGTTAAATTGATTTTTGACCTGACTGTAATGAGGAGGAAGGCAGAACAAAAGTTTCACAGTGAAATAAGAACTTTTTTATTATTATTATTGAGCAGCATATATGAAATAAATAGGACAGAAAGATCCTCCAGGTGTTCCTACACCTCTATACACAACCGATGTTACTATGGCATACTTTATCACAAATTCTAACACTTTCTACAGAGCTACCTTCCGCGGGAAAGTGCAAAAATATCAAAGGTGGAATGACACTTGAGAGTGTGTAATTACCCCAATCGTAAAATCACTGTATTCGAGAAGTGATTGTCCGCACGCTAGAGATTCAACGCATGCGTGTAAGTGTGAACAATTCTGAAAAATGTCGGTGAACAAGAAATTACCACCTTTCTAAACTAAAAGTAAAATGGAGAGAAGCACACGAATGTTAAGTAACAAATGTAGGCATTTAAAGCGCTAAGGAGTTCGGTGATACATAGACTTATATTTTCCAACAGACAACGATTTGACTAACTTAAGACAGAAATTATGATATTTATGAAAAGAAGGAAGCGATTCGTAAACGGAATCAACACGTATTTATTTCTTGTACGTGTTTTAGAGTAAGTAAGTACAATTGGCATTGATTTCTTATAACAGCAATAATATATTTCAATAGATTTTCTTCAAGAACCTTTGCTAACAAAAGTTTGAACGATAGTACTTACAGATAAATAGGGCAACTATTAGACAGAAGAAGACTCATTAACCTTGAACAAGTGTGCTTAAGAGCACGTGCACTTAGAAATAGGTCTTCTCGCCTTACAACATAGTTGGGGATGATTTTCTTCGTGCATTAACGTTCTAGACAACTTACAGTTAATGGGCACTTTATTAGGGCTCTCACCTTGTATCAGCTTAGACCACCTTTTACCAGGATACATTTGAAAATGTCTGGTTCAATTGAAGCCCATTTATAAATGAATATGGTCTGGAGTTAGCTTATAGATATTGGTGGTGAATGACATGTTCAAACTTGTTTCAAAACATCAAATGATCCAGTGTCTGCGCTTCCTATGAAATAAATCTGAACTTCATTTTATACTCTTTGAACTAATTTAGGACAATAAAAACGCAATAAATTGTTGCATCATCGTTTTGAAAAGTCCCTTGATCCACAGGGTGGAAATGCAGGATTGTAGGGTTAACAACGACGAATTACTCTCTGCATGTTGTTCTTCCGCCATGTTAAAAGTATTTTAGATCTTTAGTATTAGACATTTTCACCTTTAACAGCACCTTGTGTAAAACTACCAGATCAGATATTCTAAAGGAATTAAATGATCCAAACCCATCGCAAAAACGTTCCCATCATCATTGTACACCCCCATGCAACTTACATTATTTAAAATAAAACAAGCGTTTCGTGTATTTATTTAAGGTAAGGCTGAGCTTCATGTGTTTATTTTGTCATATTTTATTCTACTGTTAAAGTTATAATACCATACACGACTTTAGACCTTTCAAATGATCACATTGTTCGGTGGATCAGCTGTAAGTTAACGAAGTTATAACATTAAAATCCGAGTTTTGATTTCCCCTCAGTGGACAGAGCGCAGATAGCCCATTGTATAGCTTTGCGCTAAACACACAACAACAACATCTAGGGCAAAATAAGCTATAATAACATATATCTAGTTGCGGAGTGACTATATTGACTATATTATTTTATTTGTTTACGATAAACATTTGTGTTGTATAAGTTGGGGTGAAATTAAAAGCCGAAAAATAACTTGTTTCTCATTAATAAAAACTTTTGTAGAGATACAGCACAGGCGCACGTCTAGGCAGCTTTAAATTTAATTTCAACTTTCATAGTAAGCTGAACCATGACTATATTAAAATGAATAAGCACAATATCGTTTCGATAGTTCGTAATTCCAAAGCCCTCCTCCCTCCGGTGGCTCAGCGGTAAGTTTGAGGGCTTATAACGCTAAACATAGGATTTCGATACTTGCTGTGGACGCAGCACAAATAGCCCACATCAATACGAAGGCAATGTACTTAGTCACTGAAGATATGTTTAAATCAAATGGCATATACGTTGCCTATAGACAGATTTTCATTTTTCCTCTTGGAAAGAAACTGTTAAGCAATATATAATAGAGAAAGTACCCGGGTTATTAAGTTGATATATTCTAGATGATTATATGCCAGATAGAATAGCTCGATTGCTGTCTGCCCATTACGATTTTAGTGACGGGGTGCAAGGGGGCTTAGAAACCTTGGTGTAGTGGATGTTGGTATTATTTAAAGAAATTAATAAATAAGCCTAAAGTATAGACATTGTGTGAGATAACCTAGCCTAGAGCCAAGTGCATAAAATGTATCATGCAAGTAAAAATGTAGATCCAATTTTAACCTTAAATCATTTTTGAATTAAGGTATTTTCTGTTATATCACCAAAGTTTTAAATAAAAACAAATCTCTTTAATCAAAGGAGACTCTAAATTAAGAAATCAATAAATATTTTTCCAGTTTTGTAGTTTAAACATTTCATTCTATACTTTCAGTACATAGACTAACAACAATATTAGGTTATACTTTTGTTGCTAAGCAACATGACATTAAAGCCATTGTTGAAATACGTTGTTACCAAAACGCATTGGCTTTTCTTTATATTATATGTTGTTATATAAAGAACCAATTCTTTTCTATGTGGTTTCTGCTAGCTTGTCTCGTTAGAAAGATGCGCAAGTCCATGTGCTTACGCAAGTGGATAAGATAAATAATTCCCTATTGCACACCCTCAGGGTCCACTTAGTATGGATGCAAAATTTAAAGCTTCTAGGTTTTTTCCTCTTGGAGTTCTGGCGGTCACACTCACACACACAGACCCACTGACACGCCATTCTATTAATATATATATATACAAATCTGATTCAAAACACAAAATAATACAGAAAAAAAAGCTGGTCTTGACAATGTTATCTTTACATCGAGTAAGTAATCAAACGCTATTAGCTGGATAAGTTTGTACTGTTGACAAATGATACCTTTATTCTGTGAAATAATATCCTAGTCTATTTACTAAATTTCCAGAAAATAATTTTTGTTTCACCATTATATTCCTTAGAATTATTTGTAACAGCAAAACTCATGTGTATCAGTATAATAATATATATTTAAAATATATCGTCGTGCAAAAAAAAAGAAGAAAAAATACAGGCAATCGACAAAATCACTACATTATGGTGGATGTGTACAAACTGTAAATTAATCGAAATATTGACAAATGGGAAAAGGCTAGGAACAACAATTTATGAACATCGAATCAATACCTACTATGTTTTTAAGTTTGATAATTTTTTATATACATCATGAAATTATAATATTCAATTTTCAAGTGTTTTTTTTAAAGATTTTTTGAAATATTTTCTGCGTTATTAATTGTGGTATTGATATTTGTTTTGTTGCTAATGGTACGAGAATGAATACGTTCCAAATAACATTATTATTCTCGACTAGCTATACAGTTTTTAAAGTCAATAGTTCTACGAAAACGGATTACCTCATTCCTCTGATAACTTGGATAACAAACTAACGAGAAACCAATCGATTTGCGTCCATGTTGATATGAACAAGAAAATGGCCGAAACTTTAAAATTAAATTACTTACGGACGTCTGAACCCACTTCCAACGTTTGTGTTGAAGCGCGCTAAATCATTTCTAATCGTAAAGATAATTCACTCGGTGCGCATAACTTACGTTACGATAATATAATTTAACAATGGTTATTTTGGAAGGTTGTTGTAACACTATTTTTAAAACATCATGCTGCTGAATTAATTTAAAAGTGATATTTATGCATGAGATACACGGTCAAGAGATCAAATCGAAAATATATTTCCTTGTTTTTCTTTATGTAACTTCTAAAACTTGAACTTGAATAAATATTGTATTAAAAACATGGAGTTTGCATGCATGTCTGCAAAAAAAAAGCTATAAAATTAGCCTTAGTTTCTAGATGGCGCCACAGATGAAGAAATACTAAAACTGACAAAAGCTTAAGAAATTTATATTTTTGAGTCTAAATATAGATGTGTACATATATCGATTCTCTTGTATGTTTGTTTGTTTGGAATTAAGCACAAAGCTACACAATGGGCTATCTGTGCTATGCCCACCTAGAGTATCGAAACCCGGTTTTTAGCAGACATACCGCTGAGCCTATATATATATATGTTACAGGTATATATATACATATACATTGTTTGTTTGTAGGTAAGTACAAAGCTATACAATGGGCTATCTGTGCTATGCCCACCTAGAGTATCGAAACCCGGTTTTTAGCAGACATACCGCTGAGCCTATATATATATATGTCTGGATATACGTATGTATGCAAACATTAAAACAAAAATACAACCACGAAAAACTTTTCCATAAATCAGGTTCAAAAAATTAAAAAATGACCCAGTTTTGGCCAAACTCTCACTACTTTAGACAGATTGAGCCTACGCACACGAGGTTTGGTACATTTATTTAGTACAGGGGTCTACAAATGACTATTTGTTTGTTTCTTTGTTTGTCTTTTTTTTTGCGCAAAGCTGCACAATGGGGTATAGGCGCTTTGCTCACCGCGCGAAAGCGAACCCCGGATTTTAGCATTGCAAGGTAAACTGATCCACGTGCGCAATCTAAGGCAACGAAAAAAAAAATACGTTTTTCACAAAAAAACAAAAAAAGAAAAGGAAAATCAGTGAAATTTTTCAAAAATATTTTTGTTTACCAGATGGCGTTACGAGTCGTAAGCAATAATAGACTTAATTCTGACCAAATTATTAAAATTTAAGATTGGATAGGATCACAACACCAAATTTCAAGTAGTTTACCATAAAATACATTTGTCTTTTTCGAACTAAAAAACTAAGCAGACACATTCGGTTGGTCGATTAGTAGTTTCGAAGAGTGTACAAAAGGACAAAGGTTGGGAGATAAGATTATAACGTGCTGAAATTGTCACAACCCGATTCGTAAATATGTTAATTCACCACCAGGGTAGCTGTAACGATCGTGCTATGTTCGTACTTCTCTTTCTTTACTTATTTCCATCAACTGTATCTAGGTTTTACTTATTTCCATCAACTGTATTTAGGTTTTACTTATTTCCATCAACTGTATTTAGGTTTTACTTATTTCTATCAACTGTATTTAGGTTTTACTTATTTCCATCAACTGTATTTAGGTTTTACTTATTTCCATCAACTGTATTTAGTATTTTACTTATTTCCATCAACTGTATTTAGGTTTTACTTATTTCTATCAACTGTATTTAGGTTTTACTTATTTCCATCAACTGTATTTAGGTTTTACTTATTTCTATCAACTGTATTTAGGTTTTACTTATTTCCATCAACTGTATTTAGGTGTTAGTTATTTCTTTGATATTTAGGTTTTACTTATTTCCATCAACTGTATTTAGGTTTTATTTATTTCCATCAACTGTATTTAGATTTTACTTATTTCTATCAACTGTATTTAGGTTTTACTTATTTCTATCAACTGTATTTAGGTTTTACTTATTTCTATCAACTGTATTTATATTTTACTTATTTCTATCAACTGTATTTAGATTTTACTTATTTCCATCAACTGTATTTAGGTTTTACTTATTTCCATCAACTATATTTAGGTTTTACTTATTTCTCTCAGGAATTCACTCATACCAATATAAACATAAGAAATTAATGTTCATTACTGGTAATCAATAAGACAGATTTAGCAATAGGTTTTATTTCTTACAGGCAGCATATCACTTTCTTCCTTCGCCTCTCTTCTTTTTCTTGTGTTATCTTTCACATCTTTCGGTCTTCTCCCTTTCTTTTCTTTTCGTTCAACTCCTGCTTTTTACATTCCTGTCTCAAACCTATGCAGAACCGGTCCCTTTCTTCCTGATCTTACAACTATTTCCTGTATATCGGATTATAGCGTTTCATAATCATAGAAGGTCCCGTCGTTTCTATACTGGCTGGACTTAGATAAGTGGCCACACACTTCAGTTATTTTCTAATGACTTAGAGAGCTGTAATCCCCTAATTTATTAAAAACCGACTAAAAGCCGGGCACTTTGTCGTCTCTTTCAACATCAACCGATGTTCCTTACACCTAACTTCATAATAGCAGTGTAAACATACACACACATACATAAAGATGCTTATGTTGTTTTGTATCATTTAATTGTATCAAACTCATTTATAATCTTTAATTTGTAGTATTAGTAGAACCAAAACGAAGTATGTTATTGAAAGTACCAAATATAAGATTGCAAATATAAAAAGTAGAGATCTTCCACTTAGAGCAAAAACAGTCAGTGATTGATTGATACGGACCTCCAACATGTAGCTGTGTTTATAACAGGTCCAGAACTTTAATTTAATTATTCAGAGTTCAGGTCCACTAAAAGCTAAAAAAGTTTGGATAGACAAAATATAGTTCGTAGCTCAGACATAAATACCAAACCTTCTTAATCTAGAATATAACTTTAATATATGGAATCTTTTTTATTATTATTTTCAACTAAAAGATGAGAGAGCTTTCAAAACCCTTTGCTATTCTTGTGTTGATAGATGCTGAACCCAATATATGTAATAAGAAAATAATATTTCTCGACATAATAACTATACGTCAATATGACATACACACAATCATTTTGTATGTACATGCTTTGTAAACCTTTACGATAGGAAATGATAAGATATACGAAAAGAAACGAATATGTTGTAACAAAAAAATTTTTGGTTGCACTACTTGCTTGTAACATCACTTTAGTTGTACATTGTTTTTCCTATTTTTCTCTCTCATTGGCAACAAGGATGTGTAGAAGAGAAAACATCAAAAAGTCAAATAACAGATTTATAGCTTTCATAACAAAAAAAAAAGAAGAAAAAAAAAACGATAAAAAAGTGATTTGAAAGCAAATTACTAAACTGTCTGTTTCCAATTTTCTTAAATAATATATTGAAATCTTACTTAATTATTCCACTGTTCTCTGATGCTACTTTAACTGGCCAGGTGGTTAAGGAGCTCGACTCGCAATCTGCGGGTCGCGGATTCGAATCCCCCTCCCAACAAATATGCTCGCCCTTTCAGCCGTGGGGGCGTTGTATAGTGACGGTCAATCCCACTGTTCGTTAGTAAAAGAGTGACCCAAAAGTTGGCGGTGGGTGGTGATGACTAGTTGCCTTCCCTCTAGTCTTGCACTGCTAACTTAGGGACGGCTAGCGCAGATAGCCCTCGTGTAGCTTTGCGCGAAATTCAAAAACAAACAAACTATATTAACATCTCTTAGTGAAAGTTTTGTGAATCGGGTTAGCTTAACAAATATTCGAAAATAACTCAATGAAACTCATGTTGTTATATAAAAAAAACAAAACTTAGCGTTAAAAGTTAAAGTTTGCTAACAACAATTTACAATTTTAGATTGTCATGACCGTACATTCGCTTGTGAGTGTCCGTATATGTGGCCACAAGCCAGTTTCCTATATTAGAGGTCAGTAGCCCTGATGTGTAAAGTGGAGCTTAAGTAATTGTTTTGAAGTTAGGCACAAAGCTACACAATGGGCTATCTGTGCTTTGCCCACCACGGGTATCGAAACCCGGTTTTTGACGTTTTAAATCCGCAGACATGCCGGGAGGGGGCGCTAAGGTTATTACAAGTTCTTCTGCAAGCATAGATTAGTAGTTTTTTTCGTGCATTTCACGCTTGTAAAGTTGATACGGAACTCATCACTCGTTTCGATATATATAAATTTCATAACTGAATGTCTCTGTAGCAATAGATTATAACGGCAGTCTCATCGTAAACAAATTTATTTATACAAGGGTATTCTATTTGTCTCAATGAAACATATTCTCGTTCGTAATAGTAACCTAAGTAGAGGGAGACGCATATTGTGGTTCGTTAATTTCAAACCTTTGTGTGCTTTAGGTTGATTAAGAACCTGACGTATTAATTAGTGATATCAATGTACTGGAACATCTTCAAGGGCTTGTTGCTCATAAGGTTTACGTGAGGTCATCAACTCTTACACATTCAAACGTTCTTTGGAAGCTGGTCATATATCAGAACCTTCCTCGTGCAATTACCCTGTGCTCCCATCGCCACAAAATCTTCTCTTGATTAAAGATATTCTATGCAGCTACTTTAATTTAAGTTATTAATATGCAACACATGCATCAAATGATAACACTTTAACTATTTTTGCATGACAAGTATTTATATCTTTGTCAGCGGTATGGCGAAAAAAAAGTTTAATTTACAAGAATTATATATATAATATTATCACCACGTGTAAAATGAGATATAGGAAACTTCCATAAGTTGTGATTAAATGTAATCCAATAGGATAACAGTTCAAAGCTTCGGTTATTTACGATATTAACCATGTATAACATGAAAAAAAAAGGTCTGACGGAACAGGAAAATGAAGGAGAGACAATGGAAAGTTTGTTTGTTTGTTTTTGGAATTTCGCGCAAAGCTAGACGAGGGCTATCTGCGCTAGCCGTCCCTAATT
>NW_013665721.1:724349-725478 GCF_000517525.1 Limulus polyphemus | reverse complement strand
CAGTAAGTGTGGTATAATGATTGAGTTTTGTGACATCCACTAGCAATAAATGTGGTATAATATTTGAGTTTTGTGACATCCACAGCAATAAGTGTGGTATAATGACTGGGGTTTGTAGCATGTACTAGCAGTAAGTGTGGTATAATGACTGGGGTTTGTAGCATCTACTAGCAGTAAGTGTGGTATAATGACTGGGGTTTGTAGAATCTACTAGCAGTAAGTGTGGTATAATATTTGAGTTTTGTGACATCCACTAGCAAAAAGTGTGGTATAATGACTGCGATTTGTAGCATCTACTAGTAGTAAGTGTGGTATAATGCAAAAAAGTGTGAGTAAATAATGCACCCATCTGGGTAATCAAAGAGTTAAAACGACAAAAATATAGATTAAATACACTAAATTTTAATTTTTAGAGCAATGTGTGTAAAGATTTATGTATATATGAATAATTGTTAAAGAAATATGATATCAATCGTATGAGATTTGGTTAACAATTCAGCAACAAGAGAGAACTTCTGATCAATTGTTAAAGAAATATGATATCAATAGTGAGAGATTTGGTTAACAATTCAGCAACAAGAGAGAACTTCTGATCAGTTGTGTCTCTTTAAAAATTAAATAATGTCTAAAAACACTTATTAGAACCATTATAATTTTTCTAGAGTTTATAACTTCGAGGCAGGACAGAATTAATGAAATGTCCTGTCTTTCACAAGTATAAAAGGTAATTCGGTATGTAAAGTGCATTAAGGAAATGTGGAAAGCTTGGCTTTATAATGTTTTTATAGAAGAATCTACGGATGCTCTTAAAGATAAAAAAAAGATTGCCCTAGTTCTCGGATAGTGCTATCAAAAACCAACAACAAAAAAGAAGGCGTGATACTATTTTGAACTTTAGGTAATGAATAGGCTCTATTATTCGAAAAATTTGCATTCAATAAAAATCAGTCACTGCATATAAAAACTATTGGAACTATAGCGTTCTCCCGTTGTATAGGTCCTATTTAATTAAAATATTTTAAAATTAAGTAACAATGACATAAACAGGACAGTTTAACAACTTGACTGAAATATAAAATGCATCTCGTAAAGGTCACGCTTCATCACTATCGGTCTTATATATATATAG
>NW_013665721.1:722942-724265 GCF_000517525.1 Limulus polyphemus | reverse complement strand
ATAACTCATTGTGTAGCTTTGTGCTTCACTACAGACAAATAATTCTTATATAAATTATAACTCGTTCGCTTACAGCTATTTTTAATAAGAAAAAATATTTCAAAATCTGGCCATATTGTAAGTTGCTTTTCTTATGTTTTATTTCGTTTTTCTTTATTTTTAAATCTTCGTGTTTCATATTTTTCTCTGGTTTATAATAACTACCAATCAGAGTAGGCTATCTGCTAAGAATGAAGCTGTGGATTATCCTAGCCATCAATATATAGCCAATGAGCTATACTATGCTTACGTACCTATTTATAAAGATTAGAATGCATTGTTTCATCAGTTGGGTACCTGCACTGCTAACGATATTTTCGGCCGTCAACCCAATAATATCTCACGAGGTTTGGCTAGCTTAGGAGATTTAGGTTAGTCCTAAACATAAAATCTAAGATAACAATGCAAATCAATTTTTATAATAAGAGTATAGTAATTAATAACAGTGTAAAAATAAATAAAAGTACGTACTGTAGATACAGTGAATAGTATAACTAAGTTCATTAATAATTGTAAAAATAAAAAGATAAAAGTGGAAACATGCTCTTTCTCTTACACTGTACTTTTCCAAAGTAACTCAGTACAGCAACCTTCTATATAACGTCAGTAACTATTATTGCCATATGGATGTAGTTAAGAGGGTGTCGTGTTGTATGAACCTACCATAATATAGCAACCCTCTATATAACTTCAGTGACGATTATTGCTATATGGATGTAGTTAAGAGGGTGTCGTGTTGTACGCACCTACCATAATATAGCACCCCTCTATATAACGTCAGTGACGATTATTGCCATATGGTTGTAGTTAAGAGGGTATCGGGTTGTACGCACTTACTATAATACACCAACCCTCTATATAACGTCAGTGACGATTATTGCCATATGGATGTAGTTAAGAGGGTATCGTGTTGTACGCACCTACCATAATACACCAACCCTCTATATAACTTCAGTGACGATTATTGCCATATGGTTGTAGTTAAGAGGGTATCGGGTTGTACGCACTTACTATAATACAGCACAATAAAAATCAATGGTCATAAAAATAAAGAACAATAAATATATAATAAAATAATACCTGACCCTGTGGGGTATGTGTGCCCTCCCTGGGGGGGGGGGGAGACGACCTGATAACCATAAGAATTGCCTACAAGGGGAGAGACATACAATTTAATTTGTTTGATCTAAAGGGCGGTTGCACTATTCTGTTTAAGTTTTTTTTTTTTTTATTCCTTGTAAACTCCCAGTGGAGCATAGGGTCGCAACAACACCTCGCCAATGG
>NW_013665721.1:714266-721942 GCF_000517525.1 Limulus polyphemus | reverse complement strand
TTCCTGTAAACTCCCAGTGGAGCATAGGGTCGCAACAACACCTCGCCAATGGAAGGGGTTGTTGCAGTTACTTGTAGCAGGCTGGTTTTTACGGGGTGGAGTTGCTAGCCCCGCGCCCAACCCTCCCCCTTTCTCATCCTGGACTTAAGACCAGGCAAAGGCGGAGGTTGGCATGTTTGGTGTGACGGGGATTCGAACCCGCGACTCTCAGATTACGAGTCGAGCGCCCTAACCACCTGGCCATGCCGGGCCGTTTCTGTTAAGTTAATGATATAAATCAGCCAGAATCGTAACTACAATTATAGGGAATTAAACGTGGGGGACCAAATTACTCTTTTATACGCCATTGACCTGACCTTGCCATTATAGTATAACGATATTAAATGTTATAGTAACAAAACAACTAATTAAACTTAATACACACAGTTACTCTAAAAACTTTTACCACCAGTCTTAACATATTCTCCCCCACCCCACCCACATTCATGGATTCTTAGAACTACTGTCTTCTGACCTGTATCATAATTTAGAGGCAGCTGGAGGAAGTAATAAATAACAGTCAATCTACTAAAAAAAGTAAAAAAAAAAACACACGATAAATCTCAAGCTGTATGCACAAATATACGAGGTGTAATATGACAGAGTTCATATAAAAAATAATGTTATTAAACTATTGATGTAATTTTATAGTTAGCTAACGTTAACTATATATACAATAACAACTAGAATAATGTTCAGTAATACAAACAGTGGTTAATAAAGTAAAGCTATTTACTTTTAGCCTAAACAACCTCCTAGAAAGTTTTAAAGAGGTTGTAATACTCTGTGAAATATCTAACTTAGTTGTACTTAGAAATAATATCGTTGAATTTTTCACAAAATTTAATGAAGTTATAAGAAATTTATCGGATCTTACTTGAATTCTTATCATAGAGTTCTATTTTTTTTTAATTTCCTTGTTAAACGAACATTTCCCAGAAATTATGGGAAAATACTATTAGACTATTGAGATCAATCATACCTTTTGAGAATAATGTTCCAGATCGCGTGCTGCCCTTGGATATAATTACTACAACGTCGATCATGCTCAGTTAGATTGCTTTGATTACACATTGTGAACTTACACCCTAATGTTGATTATAACGAAACTCTGCGAAAGACGATTACGTCAACCTTAGACCAACTAGATTTTTTTTTTCTTCTGGCCAACGTGTATCTATTTAAGAAGAAAATCATTAAGTCATTTCCTCACCGGTCACCACCCCACCTATCCGAGTGTTTTTCTTTTTTGTATCACTGAATGCACCTTGACCTTTCACACATTCTTCACTGTACGTGAACTTTGGAGACAGCGTTTAAAACATATGCGATAGACTCCTGTGCAGTTAGTTTGCGGTCGAATGATGTTGCTGAACTTTGGAGACAGCGTTTAAAGCAAACTAACTGCACAGGAGTCTATCGCATATGTGGTCGAATGGTGTTGCTGAGCTTTGGAGGCAGTTAGTTTAAAAGCAAACTATCGCATATGTGGTCGAATGGTGTTGCTGAACTAATTTTCTCGCGATTTCCAGGCGTGACTGGAAGTTTTGAAACGTTTAGTTTGTAAGACTTCATTTTCAAATCTTTGTCATTATTTTGTTTGCAGCAGATATGGCGCCACTCTCAAATTTACCGTGACACGCTACAGTATTAACGTATAAAAATCGTCCATTTGGAATATGAATAACCTTCTGTATATTTATTAAACACTATAAATCGCTCATACGGAATTATAACTTGATTTACACCCTGGACTAATATAGTTACCAATGATGTTGTTTCAGTTTCAAATGATCCAATTATCACCAACACAAGTACAATATTGAGTGGCGCACGAGAACTAAGACGAGAATGGTATTGTACTAATTTTGATTGATGTATCACTACCAAGATGAGGACGATATTATACTGGTTTTTAATGATGTGTCACTACCAAGATGAGGACGATATTATACTGGTTTTTAATGATGTATCACTACCAAGATAAGCTCGATGTTATAGTAGTTTTAAGTGACGTAGCACTACAAAGATGAGGTTCGAATTACAATAGTTCTGAATGAGTATCACTACTAAGATAAGCTCGATGTTTTATTAGTTTTAAATGATGTAGTACTACAAAGATGGGGTCAGAATTACAATAGTTCTGAATGAGTATCATTACTAAGATAAGCTCGATGTTATACTCGTTTTAAATGACGTAGCACTACAAAGATGGGGCCAGAATTACAATAGTTCTGAATGAGTATCATTACTAAGATAAGCTCGATGTTTTATTAGTTTTAAATGATGTAGTACTACAAAGATGGGGTCAGAATTACAATAGTTCTGAATGAGTATCATTACTAAGATAAGCTCGATGTTATACTCGTTTTAAATGACGTAGCACTACAAAGATGAGGTTCGAATTACAATAGTTCTGAATGAGTATCATTACTAAGATAAGCTCGATGTTTTATTAGTTTTAAATGATGTAGTACTATAAAGATGGGGTTAGAATTACAATAGTTCTGAATGAGTATCATTACTAAGATAAGCTCGATGTTATACTAGTTTTAAATGACGTAGCACTACAAAGATGGGGCCAGAATTACAATAGTTCTGAATGAGTATCATTACTAAGATAAGCACGATGTTATACTCGTTTTAAATGACGTATCACTACAAAGATGAGGTCAGAATTACAATAGTTCTGAATGAGTATCATTACTAAGATAAGCTCGATGTTATACTAGTTTTAAATGACGTAGCACTACAAAAATGGGGTCAGAATTACAATAGTTCTGAATGAGTATCATTATTAAGATAAGCTCGATGTTATACTAGTTTTAAATGACGTAGCACTACAAAGATGGGGTCAGAATTACAATAGTTCTGAATGAGTATCATTACTAAGATAAGCTCGATGTTATACTAGTTTTAAATGACGTAGCACTACAAAGATGAGGTCAGAATTACAATAGTTCTGAATGAGTATCATTACTATGACGATAAGGGTATTATGATAGTTTTGAGTGTTCAGATAATAGATAAAAAAACTAAATAATTTTGCTCCCGGACTCCACGAGGTCAAATTATGTCACTGTCTAAGATTAACGTAGCCGTTCTTCGCATAGGATCGTTACAATGGAAATCGCGGTTTCGGAAATAGTGGTAATCTTGGTTATCGTTAGACTGATCAGAGTGATCAACGAATGAAATACCATAGTTCTTATAAAGTCAATTAATCTCCGTATTCAGATTCACAACCAGAAGTGTTAAACTGAAACTTCGTAAGTTGATGATGATGTATACATCTATTTTCTAATTTATCGATGGCACAAACAAAGTGACAGACGGCAATCAAACCATATTTGCGTTCGGTAGAATCAACGAAGGCGAATGTAACAAAGGAGACGTTATATCCTCCCCCCCCCTTTTTTTTTGAAGTGAAGTCGCCTTCATATTACAGAAACTGACATTTTCTTGATTTTTATTGTCTCGTGTTTCGTCTCTGAAAAAATCAGATCAAACACGAACGTGTAGAATATGTCAAAAAATACACTTTATGTGCAATATTCGCCAGAGTCACAAATGTGCAAGCACGATATAATATTCAGTGAGTAAGTCAGATTGAATAGATTTCGCACACGTTTTATGGAGCAACGTATAAACAGTTTGTCTATAAAGTTTCGTCCAAGAATGTCTCCAGTTCCTATGTAAAACCTGCTTTCAATATGACTCCTCATATACTTTGGTATTTCTGTATCGTGTTGATACAGGATATAATGTCTTCATTGTTACTTTCACCGACGTCAGAGAATGTGTTGGCGACCCTCGTTCCTGTATTGTCATCCAGAATAATACCTAGAGGAACAATTTCTAAAAGTGAATGTGAGATTTCAATGCATACGTGTTAGTTCCGTGAAAAAAAAAAAAGGAGTAAAGTTTCGCGATTCTTATGAAACGTATATATATATAAAGTTTCGCGATTCTTATGAAATGTACATAACTTGAAGCTTGTTCTTTATTATTTTAAAAATTAAACTTATTTAGACTTACGGAGGCTACTTTTAGCTCATGAAACTTGTTTTTAAGACGTATCGAACTTTACCTTGCGTAGCATTTCTTTATTTATATTTTATAGATTATGTTACATTTTTCTTATATTCAAAGTCTCTAGATGCGCAGATGTTTGAATCATGTTTCTATCGATCTGCCCAGTCTGCAAAGCTCTGAACGTAAGGACATTAAATATCAGTCTTCCTAAAGAGTAGTTTACTACCTGTACTTCAGGTACTTTAGATATTTCTCAGTGTCTGTTTCCAAAAGGGTCGAGTGTGGCCCAGAATTTAGCGTGTAGAAACTTGGATCTTCGGGTCTATGGTTCGCGCCACGTTACCGAAAAAAAATATACATATGCATACATTCTTGCTCGTTCTTTGGGGTTGTGAGTGCGTTATAAGGGTGATGGTCAAATCCCACTATTCAGTTAGACAAGAGAAGCTCAAGATTTGGTAGTGGTCGCTGTTGACTAGCTGCCTTTCCTATAGTCTATCAGTTCAAAATTAGGGACTACTAGTGCAGATAGCGCATGAGAAGCTCTTCGTGAATATTTGAAAACAAACGAACAAACCAAACTGTTTCTAAAATATTTGTAACTCGCATTCTCTCACATATGCTGTTCAAACCTTGCACGAATATTGATCTTAAGGTCAAGGTTTTTGATGTCTCAAAACTTATAGAGATTAAAATTATGACTCCCAGTGTTCTTTGAATCCAGCCAACCATTGCAAGTTTTTTTAACATAACAGCCATGTAGGTTGTTCTAAGAATAGGACGTGAGGGAAAGCTATGTGTTTCGAATTCTGGTGCAAATCTTTAAAATGATCATCTGCGCAGGATTGTCCCTAATTTTCAACTGATAAACAAGAAGGAAGGCAGCTAGTCAACAGCACCTACCGCCAACTGTTGGGCCACTGTATTGTAATCCTGTAGTGAGCTTTGGCAGACACTCTTATAACTTACAAATGGCCCAAAATGCGGAGCGCAATTCTTCGGCAACAGGATCTTCGAATTCACCGTCGAGGCACTATAACCACCAAGCTACGCCTTGACCAAGAGGGAAAAGCTAATTAAAGTTAAAATATAACACCAAAAGATATCTTTAGGTGGGAGATGGTGTTATCATGTTTCAAACAAATCTTAAATTACGACAGTCAGGTGTTCTTTGTATCCTTGATATAGAATGGTCATGAACATGTTAGGGTTTATGGGATTTTATTACTTGTATATTTCCTGGTATTCGAAATATCCCATGGGTTTTTTTTCCTTTACACTGGTTCTGTTTAAAGTGAAATTTACCCCTTTCATAATTTTCTAGTTGGTGACACAAGTAATAAAAAAAACACACCATAAAATGTATAGAAGTGCTTTTACATTTTCAAATAACTGTTACACTTACATCACTGTCTAACTTTTAATGCTCTAGACCTAAATTTTTTGTTAATATTAAGTTATGATTATATCAAGCTACCTACTTAGATCAAAAATAAAAATCAACCAGTAATGCATATGAACAGCATATTGTATTGGTTATACGCATTACTGGTTGATTGTTATTTTTGATCTAAGTATAAAATATACTGTTCATATCTTGTTACTTATAAAAATTACAATGTATTGTTTCATCAGTTGGATACCCTCGTTGTTACTTATCTTTTTTTGTTCTTTTAGAAAGTCATAATGTACGTATGCTTCTTTATATTAATCCATTGAGTAGTGTGAATGTGATGGATTATAAATGGTTAATCTTACATAGAGCTGACATCAAGGATTATTTGGTACCAAATAAATAACTTGTATATCTATAGACACGCTATATATATATACACACACACAGTTTTTGTTTCAATTAAAACTAACTTGGATATTATCACTAGGCACGGTAATTGTTAGTATGTAGGGATGGGCCGAGAAAAAATGGCCGCTGCATTCAATCTATTACTCTGTGATGCATAAAATAACTGCTAAAATTGAGTTACAGCCTTATTTGAGCATCTAATTGTCATTACTGAGTGTTTCACATCTTGTATAACAGCATTATTATTCTGTTCTTTGACCACACGTATTTTTGTGAGGAAATGATAAAAAGGAAAACTACTACTCAGCAGTGAGTTCACTTTATAAGCATATATTATTTCCAAGTTTCATAAATAACAGTTTCACACCTGGTCGCTTGATGGCAGCACACATTGTTCTTATGGAACAACCGTTTGTGACTTTTCATTGCACAAGCATGATATCTACCAAAAAATGTCAGTAAAAATAAATAAAGAAAGAAAGTACAATCTACATTAATTTTCAAGGTATCAAGTATATCAAGTATTCATTCAACTGACAGATCTGTGTACATGTTATTGATGTCTGAGTTAAAAAACATAGTTTCTTAATTATCAAAACAATACATTGTATAGCGGTTTACTTTCCTTTAAGTTTTAGTGGGGCCGAGCCAGGCAGCTGTGTGAATGTATGCATGGTATCATACTTCGTGTCCTGGGATATGTATGATTCCTCCCTATTAATCAACATAACCCTAGCGTGTGGTGGAGTCAATTGTATGCACATACAGTAAGTTGGGGTGAAGTTGGAAGGCGTTGGTTTTGTAACTAAACCCTTAACGCTGGTCCAGTGCTCTGGGTATTCATACCATCCTGGAAGAACCATTCCAGCTTTACTGGCCCTCAATGTAATCCAAAATTAAAGAAACTGAAAAATCTGATATGCTATTACCAATATATATTACCATTGAAATATAAAAATAAAACAAATGTTCACTTATCAATCTACTTCAATGAAATTGTTTAAAAAAAAGAGTAGAAACAAGTAGGAAAAGATTTTCAAAAATTAAGTATAATATAGGGATGGCAATGCCGAAAGTACAGAAATCGAGGTAGGGATGGATACAAAAACCATACAAAAATCCTTACATAAGTAGCCAGTAAGTACCGAGTCAATCTTACAAGCTTATGGTTACTAGCCACTGTAAGATTGTATAGCACTATTCATTTTAAATGCTTTTATTCAAACTTTAATTCACGCAACTGACAGGAACTCAACATTTAGTTGTAAATAAAAGTTATTCTGGAAAGATTTGGCTACTTATGTAATGAATAGTTAGGACTGCGTTTGCAAGACAGCAAGACATGCTGTCAGAGAGCGCTACACGTGAGCCGACCACGGGGAGGGAGAGAAGGGGGTAGAGGCAGTGATGTCACTAGAGAAAGACGCGTAGCTAGGCCGCCATGACAGGTGGACAAGACGTCATAGTTCAACAAAGTGGATCGACACGTCTCAATGTGACTAGATGTAATACAGTCAGTATAAAAAACAGTAATTCATTAGTTCTATAATTAATTATATTTCCTGACCACTTATATGTAAATCGTTCTGAAAAAGACATTTATTTAATATCATGCAATAATTTATAATTTATTGTTTCACAAGGTTTACTTTATGCTTTCCGTAATACTAAACAAAATATTTCATTTTACACATGCTAGTTTACAGTTTTACAAGGGTGGACACTCTACTTCCACATATTATTACGTCATCAATGTCTAGATTTAATTATGTTAAAACCATTATTTTAACGACAATCT
>NW_013665721.1:706198-713337 GCF_000517525.1 Limulus polyphemus | reverse complement strand
AGGTTTCAGCTAGATTACATATTTTCGTCTCAGCTTGCTCGTTGTGTCAGGATTGTTCGTGAGACATGCTGTATAAATTCGGGTTTTATGTTATTAGCATTCTAGTAACAAATTCGTGTGATATTTTCGAGGTGATTAGATATGCACGGCACCTTTATTTCCATGTGACTTTATGTCAGTAATTCCCAAACCAGGGTTCCTCAGAACAAAAACAGAAATGTATAAATTCGGGTTTTATGTTATTAGCATTCTAGTAACAAATTCGTGTGATATTTTCGAGGTGATTAGATATGCACGGCACCTTTATTTCCATGTGACTTTATGTCAGTAATTCCCAAACCAGGGTTCCTCAGAACAAAAACAGAAATGACGAATAAACTGTTAACATATATATATATAATAGTTCAATATTACTAAGGCATTGCAATTAACGTTTCCATTAGCATTAAAAGGAACAGTGGTCATTTTGACGGGCATCAATCCTCCTCTGTGAAGAGAAACAAGCCCACCCATAGCACTGACGAAAGTAGTGTTATTATTTCGTTATAATCTTCCATGAATCATACTTTCTATGACGTGCTGTGTAGAATGATCCTACTGTAGAAGAACTGTATATAAACATACAAGTAATAAAATAGTGCAAAATTATGTATGATGTAGGGATGGCAATGCCAAAATGTAGGGATGAATACATAAAACCATACAAAAATCACTACAGTAGTTAGGGCATTCATGGGAGGAGGAGTAGAGACAATGATGTCTTCAGAGAGGGCGCGTTGCTAGGCCGCCATGACAGGTGCACAAGACGACATAGTTCCACTAAGTGCAACCAGAAGGTATGTTACTAGAGGCACACGAAATGTATTAACATGTCTCAACATAACTAGATTTAATACAATCGGCTTGAAACACGACTTCATTACATCTATATTTAGTTACATTTCTTGACCACTTATATGTAAATTGTCCTGAAAAAGACGTTCATTTAAATATATAGTGATTTAAAATTTACTGTTTCACTAGTTTGACTGTTTAATTATAAATCAAGTGATTATTTCAAAGATTTTCAGGAACATGAGTAAAAAAAATTCTAGACACAATATTTCTATTAGCACTTTATTAATTTTCTCACAATAACGATTTTTCAATCTGATCTACATTAAAAACACACGTCTATTAAGGACGTATTTACATGAAAACGTTTTACAACAAAATCATGAACAGACATGTTATTACTCTCTTTATGAGATTCAAAGTTAGGTAGAAGTTTTCGTTCAGACACATGTCGACAAAGATTGACTGTTATCATTCGTTGTATAATCGTACATGTAACTAGATTGTTTGTTATACACTGTTACCATTCGTTGTTTAATCGTAAATGTTGGTTGTTGTCAAGTATGGTTGTTTTACGTTTATAAACTAAGTTCGTGTGTGTTCGTCTGTGTCTGTGTAGAAAAGATTGTACATATTATGCTTATTATGTAACCAGATTGTTTGTTATAGTACGATTAAACAACGAATGGTAACAGTCTATAACAAACAATCTGGTTACATGTACGATTAAACAACGAATGGTAACAGTCTATAACAAACAATCTAGTTACATGATTAAACAACGAATGGTAACAGTCTATAACAAACAATCTAGTTTTTATTTGAATTATCTCGCATTATATTTTCAAAACTAAAATATAATTTGAAACAGTGTTACGGTAACACCTAAAAATCAGTACATTTAACTTGCATGACAAATGTTTTCTTTTTACTGTTTCTATAGCTGGATAATGTTACTATGACATCTAACGTACTGTTGAAAATGTTTTGTTACACCTAATGTGTTTCATAAATATTGAACGACCATTTTACTATGTAATAAATTATTAATCACTATTATAGAATAAGAACACTGACAATTTTTCTTCATAAATCTTTCTTAAATCACATACATGTTCAAAACCACAGTGTCAAGTAATAAATTCTTACATCACATATATGTTCAAAACCACAGTGTCAAGTAGGAAATTCTTACATCACATACATGTTCAAATCCACAGTGTCAAATAGGAAATTCTTACATCACATACATGTTCAAAACCACAATGTCAAATAGGAAATTCTTACATCACATACATGTTCAAAACCACAGTGTCAAGTAGTAAATTCTTACATCACATATATGTTCAAAACCACAGTGTCAAATAGGAAATTCTTACATCACATACATGTTCAAAACCACAGTATCAAGTAGGAAATTCTTACATCACATACATGTTCAAAACCACAGTGTCAAGTAGGAAATTCTTACACCACATACGTGTTCAAAACCACAGTGTCAAATAGGAAATTCTTACATCACATACATGTTCAAAACCACAGTGTCAAATAAGAAATTCTTACATCACATACATGTTCAAAACCACAGTGTCAAATAAGAAATTCTTACATCACATACATGTTCAAAACCACAGTTTCAAATAGGAAATTCTTACATCACATACATGTTCAAAACCACAGTTTCAAATAGGAAATTCTTACATCACATACATGTTCAAAACAACAGTGTCAAATAGACTAGAGTTTTTGTAAGTCACTGAATTTAAAAGTCAGTAAATAATGAACACATGAAATGTATGAGCTATCATTTTACGATACAACGAATTATATATGCATGTACTCGAATGATAACAGAGTTAGCTGTTTCTGATTAATGTTGATGAGCTCGGTTAGAAGTTCAGACATATCCTAATATTAATATCTGTCTACAAAAAACAATCTAAGGTTCAGTCAAATTGTGTCAGTTTTCAAATATAAATACCCTGTCTCTTGCACCATTAATAATCAGAATGATGCAGTTCAACTACATGGGAGAAAGAATGAAGAACCAATCTTTAATTGTAAGTATATCGTAACATACATTTCTCTGTGTATAAATCTAATTTCTGTGTTTCTTTGACATACAAATGTTTGTTTTCAGTCACATTCATTATAATAATAAATAATTTTGCTGTGATGTACTAATTATATGCTATCATATATTTTGGTCTATTCTAAAGAAATGCTGCTAACTTTAATGAAATGGGGAAAAAATCAATTCCAGCAGTGATGAAGAACCAGTAAAACAGAAAAAACGACAGTTAGGTTATCCTAATATTATACAACACGAAGAAGCACCTGAATCATCTCATGCCTATCCTATTGGGAACGACTGTTACATCGCTCTATAAACTCACAAGAATAATTTTAATATTCATATTCGACTGTTCAAGGACTTTGGAAAAGGAAAACTATATCCAACCAAGGAAGGTATCACTTTGATTTCAACAGAATGGGAGGAATTTAAACAGTGGATCTCAAACATTACTCTAGCTGTACAGGATAAAACTGAACAAGATTTTCTTCTAGATGGATGGAAGCCTGTAATTCGTGTTGCATTTGTTAATAACATCTCCTGTATTTTGTTTACGTATCGATTTGGTTATCATGGTGTTGATATGATATCTGATAAGATTCTCTTAGTTTTATCAAATTCAGAATGGTAGAATTTATGTGCACAGATTTCTCTTTTTCATACTTACTTAAATACTGTAGTTCATAATGAAAAGTAATTGAATAAATAGATTAAACCAAATCTTATTGATATATATATATGTGTGTTGAACAAGTGAACCCTATTTTACAACCACGGAAAAAAGAACAGTGTGAAATTGACGATCTCAGTCAAACTCATCATTCTTGTAAAATGTTAAATCATGATGAATGTGTAGGATTATCTTTGAGATCAGCATTGAGAAAAGTGAGACGATCTTAGTCAAACTCATCATTCTTGTAACATGTTAAATCATGATGAATGTGTATGGTTATATTTGAGGTCAGCATTGAGAAAAGTGAGACGATCTTAGTCAAACTCATCATTCTTGTAACTTTTCTCAATGCTGGTCTCAAATATAACCATACACATTCATCATGATTTAACATGTTACAAAAATGAAGAGTTTGACTAAGATCGTCTCACTTTTCTCAATGCTGGTCTCCAATATAACCATACACATTCATCATGATTTAACATGATGCAAACTCGTCATTTTTGTAACATGTTAAATCATGATGAATGTGTATGGTTATATTTGAGACCAGCATTGAGAAAAGTGAGACGATCTTAGTCAAACTCGTCATTTTTGTAACATGTTAAATCATGATGAATGTGTATGGTTATATTTGAGACCAGCATTGAGAAAAGTGAATAAATTTATTGTTCAATCTATATTTCATCAAAGAGTAACGCAGTTGAATTTATCAGGTTCCATCAATGAAACTTTCTGCTATACTGTAGAGAAAGACGACTTTATTCAAGAGTTATCAAATATAATATGTATGTATCCTACCTTTGAAGATTTTAAAAACAAACAACATCTGTAAAATAGCTGTTATAACAATAAAAAAAATTATTGGGAAGTTATTTCAATTGTTGTTTTTACGATAAAAGATATTGTCTTTCATATTTTATAAATCCAGCCTGTTTACACTAACTTACAGCCCAATGTGATAATACCTGCAGTATATATTTGTTCTAGCATGTTATCAGTCAAATAGAATAAATCACCATACATGAAACATAAATGTGTATTCTCCAAAATAAGCAAAATTTCTTTATGTTAGAAACGATACATAAGACATCATGCACTTGAAATCCATAACTCAATTGACTCTCCCCGTCGTTCTGAACATTAGATTTTGACCCTCACTTTACCACTTCCCTACAGCTTAAAACTGACACGATTCACCCTAATACACTATCTTCATTATACGTAAGTAAAGACTTGTGTGGTTTCACATTTTATAAATCCATCATGTTTACTGTCTATCATTACAGAATAAACTTTGCAAACAAAACAAACTGTATGTCCACTATTCATTAACTCTGACAATGAAGAACGGATTTTGTATGTCACTGAAGTTAACAGTCAACAAAACAAAAGTATCTATTCATGCACTTTATATAATAATATAGAAAGCTAAATGTACATTCATGAAAGCCTCAATATTTGATGGTATATTAGAAAATTATTGTCTGCTTCTAAGTTACTACTTTCTGTTACTTGATCTAGAATTAACATATTTGTCATTTAAATATATAACTTTACAAATATAACTCACAAATATCTATATGTAGTCTACCTTTTGAAGGTGTAATCATTTAGACACGTAAAGAAATAACACCATCGTCCATCTTAGAATTTGAAGTGTGTTCTTCAGTTTTATCCGAGGGTTAATTTCCTCCTACAAACTGACAGCACGTTATGTATCAGATGTAATATAATAATTCTTGGTTTCTTTAAATGGTATAGAACTGAATTTTTCTCAAGAAGTAGTCGTTGACCAATATGTGACTAATGAACAAAGGTCAGTAAGGGAGTATAACTGAATAGGAAGAATAACAAGAATTGTACCATACTTGTATGAAAGTTAATTTAATCTTGGTAATCCATACATATCTCTGTTTGCGTTATTTATAAATATCAAAGGTTATTGACACAGAACACTGATTGTGACTCTTGTACGATATAAAGAATGGAGAATGTGTTAAATACTTTGTTACATCACTCGGAAACAATAAATATCATGAATATTAAAGTGAACGTTTTTCAATAGAGTGATATACTTCTAAGTTTTGTGATCTCACGACAAAAGGTATGGTCTACAAATCTCTCCTCTACATGAAACCAGTTTATAAAGAGCGTTCCTATAGGATTCACATAAAAATCCATTCACCAACATGATTAGTTTTATTTCTAAGGATCGTCGTTCAAAGACCATTCTTATTATAATAAAGTTAGTATTATACTTAATATATAACATAATAATAGAGTTTTTTATATGTTAAATGTCAACGATGTTAATATCAAATTTAGTAAAGTTCACTGTAGTAACAGGAGTAAATTAAAGTCATAACTTATTATCACACGGCTCTCCTTAGGCTACGGTTACCTAAGTTCAGAGATGAGAGAATGTTATACACTTTTAAAGTCCTGTGATCATCGATAATAATCATTCTTTGACGGTAAACAGGTGTACAAAACTAAGCTCTCCTTAGGCTAGGGTTACTTAAGTTCAGAGATGAGAGAATGTTATACACTTTTAAAGTCCTGTGATCACCGATAATAATCATTTTTGACGGTAAACAGGTGTACAAAACGGAATATATTGTATTTGCAAGAGTTATTTCTATTGGCGAAAAGAAAAAAGAATTTAGGAACACGGCGTTTGACGACAATCTCGAATCATCATGCCAGGTAAAAAATGCAGATAAACACCGAGATAATCGGAGTTTATCTATCGTACAGTCCTACAAAAAAATATATTTAATCTATACTAAACGTACGACGACTTTCTTAAGTTTACATCGGAACATATAAGTAAAATATAAGTTTGTTGCAGATAGAGAACAAGACCTTCGTCCAGTACTCGAGTTCGTGGGTCGTCTGAAAATGTCGCATCTAAACTTAAGCCCCCCAGTGACACAGCGGTATGTCTGCAGATCTACAACGCTACAAACCGGGTTTCGATACCCGTGGTGGGCAGAGCACAGATAGCCCATTGTGTAGCTTTGTGCTTAAATTCAAGCAAGCAAACAAATTTAAAGTTAAATTCCTTGATAAATTGTTAATACCTGATCTAGTGTTTTAACCGATACTCTGATACATTTTCAGCTGACGGGTGCTGGATGATCAATTTTGTTATGTAGTAAAATGATCATTCAATATTTATAAAAACATTAGGTGTAACAAAACATTTTCAGCAGTACGTTAAATGTGATAGTAACATTATCCAGTTATAGAAATAGTAAAAACAAAAACGTATGTCATGCAAGTTAAATGCACTGATTTTTTAGGTGTTACCGTAACACTGTTTCAAAAGGTATTTTAGTTTTGAAAATATGATGCGAGATAATTCAAATAAAACTAGATTGTTTGTTATAGGCTGTTACCATTCGTTGTATAATCGTACATGTAACCAGATTGTTTGTTATACACTGCTACCATTCGTTGTATAATCGTACATGTAACTAGATTGTTTGTTATAGACTGTTACCATTCGTTGTATAATCGTACATGTAACCAGATTGTTTGTTATAGACTGTT
>NW_013665721.1:703058-705303 GCF_000517525.1 Limulus polyphemus | reverse complement strand
CAGCATGACTCACGAACAATCCTGACACAACGAGCAAGCTGAGACGAAAATATGTAATCTAGCTGAAACCTGCACCTGTTTTACTTGTTAAATCAAGTAACGGGTTAGCGTAATATACTTAAATCAAGTCATTTAGGTCGTTTATTGGCAGTAATAACACTTTTAAGTAAGTTCGTGCTAAAAAAGCTTATTGAATATCTGGACAACAGTTTCTAGAACTGAACACTGTTCATTATTACTAAGCATAAGACTTTGTTTCTCTAAAATTAATGCAGGACACGACAGTATATAAAAGAAAAATAACAGAATTACGTTTTGAATTTTATTTTAAGTTCTGCCATGTACTGGGTGCTGAATCTGACTAGTTATGAATTATTTTGGCCAGAACTTGTGCCAATATACCACAATAAGTCTAAAATGTTTGTTAACACTTTCATTTCTGGCTAACCAATACGGGTTCCGAACAAACAGACAATATATTTCGATTGTAGTTATAGAGAATTCTGTTGTTTTTCACAATTACGTTCAGAAATCAATCACAGTGATGCTCGGTGTAAGCTTCAAAATGATTGTTGAAACTGCCCTAGTGATAAGCGGAATGCCAACAACAACAGTTGGAAAGCCAAGTTTTAGGTTTATCACAACGTATCATCGTCACATATTCTGGTCCAACCTTTTCTGTATAGTTAACTGAGTGGAAATGGCTGTGTTTTGATTGATATTATACCAACTTTGCATAGATTAATAACATATCTGCGTAATATATGACCAATAACTAAACGTACAAGCAAAAATTGTAGGTCTTAGACTCCAAGAATGTATGGGATTTATAAAGAGATGAAAGTACATTCAATTTTATTCTTGATTGTTTGTTTGTTTGTTTTTGAATTTCGCGTAAAGCTGCACGAGGGCTATCTGCGCTAGCCGTCCTCAATTTAGCAGTGTAAGACTAGAGGAAAGGCAGCTAGTCATCACCATCCACCGCCAACTCTTGGTCTACTCTTTCACCAACGATTGACCGTCACCTTATAACGCCCCCACGACTGAAAGAGCGAGCATGATGGTGTGACGGGGATTCGAACCCGCGACCCTCAAATTGCGAGTCAAGCGCCCTAACCACCTGGCCATGCTGGACCACTTTATTCTTGAACTAAGAGCTCACGCAAAAATCTTGAAAGATTTGTAGCGCAGCGTTAATTTTAATTTACCACAATTCTATTTTCTAGGTTTATCGCTTCAGAGCTCTCTAGTGGTAATTTAAAAAAATAAAATTATGGGCATTTTTATTTGGAAACAAAATCAAAAAAGCTTATATAGTGTAATATATAAAAAATATTGTTTTGAAACTATTTCCGCCAAAACGTATGGTTTGCAAAATACTAATACTGTACGCCATATAATATAATATCATATATTTTATAACTAGGGCAGTGACTCTTACTATTTGGTTCCAAGATTTTATATCAAATGTAATTCTGTCTAATTTTGTTTTTGATGCGGTGATTAATATACGAATTTATACTTTCTTCTTGATATTTGTTTGTTATTAGGTACAAAGTTACACAATGGGCTACCTATGTTGTACTCTCCGTAAGTACCGAAACTCGATTTCTAGCGTTATAAGCCGTCAGACTTACGGCTGAGTCACCCAGGAAAGGAGCTGCTTGGCATTAAAAAGTCTGTCGAACTAAAATAAAAATAGTGCATTTCAACGGTCTCTCGATGGGACAGCGGTAAGTTTACGGACTTACAATGCTAGAATCCGGGGTTCGATTCCTTGCTGTGGACACAGCAGTTAGCCCAATATGGCTTTACTCTAAAACGAACAAACAAACAAAACAGTCCAACGTATCAAGAGTTGTCCTTTGGGAAATCAAAAAAATGTTCTACCACTTTAGGTATAAAATGCACTTCAACAACTGGACAAAATGATTTTTTACAATATATTTTATCTCTACACATTATCCCACTTATAGAAATTAGAACATCCTGAATTGAACATAATGCGACTTAAACATACACAGCGTGGTCACAAGTAAATAGACACCACCTTTTCAGAAAAAATGAACATTTTCTGTCATATTCACATGAATTGATATATTTATAATTTAATTAATATCTGGTAGATCTTCCTTTCGCTTTGTGGAGTTCGTTGATCCTTTGGGGCATCGTGGGAATCATCTCGTCAATTTTAGATTGTGGGATTTTTGCCCACTCTTGCTTCAAAACTTTGAGTAGATCGCTC
>NW_013665721.1:699817-702110 GCF_000517525.1 Limulus polyphemus | reverse complement strand
CACATTAGTTAGCATAAATCAGTTAAATGACGAAAAATTAGGTGTCTATTTACTTGTGACCACTCAGTGTAGATGTGTTTAAACTGAAAGACGTTGGTGTTTAAACATTATTTTATTTGTTATTACACACACTACATATATATATACACACACACGCACATACACACAAACACACACACACATATATATATATATACTTATTTGGTTATGTATGTATAAACTACTCTGACTTATCATTCTGTTAAATAGCCAATAAAAAGTTATCTATAATATTCTTGAATAAGAGGATATCTACAATACTAACCAGTAAACGGATATATACAATAATCACCAATAAAAGTTTATCTACAATAATCACCACTTAAGTTTGCCCCTGAGGAAGAAAGGTCCGCCTTTAGAAAGCGCTCGGGTTATAGGGTTTTTATTCATTTTTACAATAATCACCAGTAAAAGTATATGTACAATACTCTCCAATAAAATGATATCTACAATACTCACCAAAAAGAATGTCCACAATACTCACCAATAAAATAATATCTACAATGCTCGCCAATAAAAGAATGTCTACAATACTCACCAATAAAATGATATCTACAATACTCGCCAATAAAATAATATCTACAATACTCGCCAATAAAAGAATGTCTACAATACTCACCAATAAAATGATATCTACAATACTCGCCAATAAAAGAATGTCTACAATACTCACCAATAAAATGATATTGATATCTACAATACTCGCCAATAAAAGAATGTCTACAATACTCCCTAATAAAATGATAGCTACAATACTCGCCAATAAAAGAATGTGTACAATACTCGCCAATAAAATGATATCTACAATACTCGCTAATAAAAGAATGTCTACAATACTCACCAATAAAAGGTAATCTACAATATTCAACAATACTCTACAATACTCATTCTTTGTGATCAGGAATTTAGATTTATGTATAAAGAAATGATACGCATTTACTAGTTATTTATATCTCTCTTTTTCATACCTTCTGTAAACTTAGAAATAATATAAATTAACTTACTTCCTTTCATGTGACCTGCAAAGGGTGCAATAAACTAGATCACATCTCATTTTGAATGGAAGAGAACACGATAGTTTGATAGCCTCCTGTTAATGAGTTCTAAGTCCACTTTGGGTAAGTAACAATAAAGAACATTATCATGTTGAGTAATGATCAAAGCAGTTGTTACCGATGTTTACATGTTTTTATCTATCTGTGTTTTCAAGGACTGTAAGATACCCCGAATGTTAAGTCTGTGTCAGCTCATTAACTCCTGACTTACAGCAGCCATAACAAGAAAGAGTGAGACGACATCTTGTTGTCAGCTGTGGCGTTAGTAACAACTTCAGGTCATCAATTAGAAATATAAAAGCGGATGTTATGAAATTATCTGACATTAGCAGGAAGCAATACATCATGTATAAAAGTCACTCTAAATTAATAGAGTGCCCTTCAAGTACTTTTATAGTTTTGTTAAGTGTTTGATGACTTTACTTTTTTTGGTTTTACCTCTCTTCCCTAAGTCGAATCTTGCAAAATTCTGACTATGCAAGTATGAAGTGAAATCTGACGGTCCATTTATCTACGCACAATATATCCTAACTACTGATTGGAGAGCAATCTTTAGCGAGCGCATGCATGTTTTAAAATAGACTACTTAAAATGGTAAGACATATTAACAAAAAACGGTCATCCTATATTAATAAAATGTGGTCAAACATTATTTCACACTTCATGTTTTGAGCATCGACAAATTTATTAACATAAACGTTTCATTCTTGATGAAAAGCAGCCCACATGAAGTAAATATATATATATATTGCTGATATGGTTCGAATTTCGCGCAAAGCTACACGAGGGCTATCTGCGCTAGCTGTCCTAATTTAGCAGTGAGAGACTAGAGGGAAGCCAGCTAGTCATCACCACCCACCGCCAACTCTTGGGCTACTCTTTTACCAACGAATAGTGGGATTTATCGTCACATAATAACGCTCTCACAGCTGAAAGGGCGAGCATGTTTAGTGGGATGGGGAATTCGAACCCTCAGATTGCGAGTCGAGCGCTCTTACCACGTGTCCATCCCGGGCCGGCTAATATGGATATTAAAATGTCTTATTTAAAGCGAAAAACATCATCAAGTTAAAATGATGAACTAAGGAGGTCGAAACGTTGTTACGAATTTTGTGTTTCAAATAAAAGTTTTTAATACCCATATCAACCATCTCTTCTATATATATATATAAAAGTTTCATGATTTGCATTTTAGATCT
>NW_013665721.1:687852-698817 GCF_000517525.1 Limulus polyphemus | reverse complement strand
TGATGACTAGCTGCTTACACTGCTAAATTAGGAACGGCTAGCACAGATTAGTCCTCGTGTAGTTTTCAAAACAAACAATAAGCTGGCGGAGCATGATTATAATTAATTATACTTATGACAAATATAAATAAAAATACACACAATCTCGTCATACGTCAAACTGACGCCTAAGTAGCGTGGAAGGAAAGAACTTAGCAGAAAAACTGCGACCTCTGTCGTGCATTGCGTTATATATAGCTATATCATGTTTCCTTTTATAAATGCTATAGCCAGAATCTCCGTAGTCAAGATAAAATTTTATACTATACTGGAACGATAATGATTTTTAATGAATGAGTTACAAAGTAATGGTTTTATTTGTTTGTTTGCTTTTAAGTGGAAAGCTACTCAGTGAGCTATTTGTGCTCTGTCCAATGCGGGTATCGAAAACTTACAGCTGATCCACCGGGAGGGGCAAAAAGTAATGAAGCACAAAATATAAAATGACTTCCATGACATATCCGTTCAACTGTCTTATACCTCAAGCAGATGGAGAATATAACGGGTGTTTGTGCTATTTTATATGAAGGCATATCGGTCAAACTCACAGATACAGAATTCGTGGATTTCTGTGTAATCAGACTGTTGAAAGGGACGCTATGAAACCGTCGTCCTCGTTCACTAGATTTATAAGTAGAACAAGCAGGGAGGATTGGTGTGCTTTGGACATGACATTCTTACGATGGAGCCTTTAGCGATGGAAACTACGATCCAGAACTATTGTCAAGATGCACGCAAGGTTCCAAAATAGCTTTACTATCACATACTCAACCTCAGTAAACAAATATGTTTTAAACAGTCATTCGTTTGTTTGTTTCAGTATTTCGCGCAAAGCTACACAAGGGTTATCTGCGCATAGCCGTTCATAATTTTCAGCTGATGGACTAAACAAAAAGCATCTAGTTAATAGCGCCCGCTGCCAACTCTTACTATTACCAGTGATAATTACTATTATCTTATTTGATCGAACAGTGAGTTTTGACCGTCGCTCTTATAGCTTGTTTGTTTGTTTGTAATTAAGCACAAAGCTACACAATGGGCTATCTGACGGTGCAGGCGCTATAAGAGCGCCCCCCAGTGGTACAGCGGTATGTCCGCGGACTTACAACGCTAGAATCCGGGTTTCGATACCCGTGGTGGGCAGAGCCCCCAAACTGCGGAGCATATTTTTTACGGAAACGTATCGTGACCCTTGAATCATCGAATTCCCATTATGGGCACGCTAGCTGCTTAGCCACACCCGGCCAAATTAATTCAGAACAGTTGATAGGATAAACAAATGAGCACAGAAAGAATTCCGTTTAGCTTTTAGTCCAATACATTTTTTTGTTTAAACAGTATTTATTGGAAAATGTACTTAAAACACAGTTCTGTGCTTATTTCTTTTTACTGTGTACTTTCGAATACAAAAACAACGTGTTTGTCTCGCTTCTAGCATCATTAAATTTATTTGTTGTTTCTTTATAGTTGCATTTGAATTGATATAATTACCCAATTACACATGTTTTTTTTTCACTAAAAGTATTATTAAGGTTGATCTTTACTTTCCCTCCAGATTGATGTGAAGATTAGGTTGGCAAAGTTCCAGCAACATTTATTTTACATATCTAGTGCCATATAATTAAGCAATATATTACTTGCAGTATATAAACAAACAACAACAGAAACAAATACAAAACGAATGTTGTCGAGGTTGGAATATAAGGATTACTTGGAATTGTATATTCATAGCAAATTTTCTGGGAAGTAATGCATTATAACAAATGTAACTTCTATAGCCTGAAGACGTAAATACCAGTCTTACGAGTTAGTAGTAATATATAATGGATGGTGGTTTTATTCATGACGTTATACTTTTATTTCTTATTTCATCACACGGAGTAATTGTCCATTAAAAACGGTTGATGCTTTCCAGCCTTTAGCTCGCCTCAGGTGCCCAGGTTCCTTTAAATTGCTTATACAATAACATAAACTTAAACAAATCCGGTTAACTCTTTTGTTAATTTTGTGTCGCTGTTTTCGAGCTGTCATAATCCATCAAAATATTCATAATAATCTCATTTCAAGGGCTTTATGAATGAGGGATCTGAAAAGTAAAACCAACTGTAATCATATTATAAATCTTCAATATAAGTTATTGTTGTTTTTTTTGTAGTCAGAAAAGGACGTTTACTTCTTGCTGTTTTTGTGTTTTAGAAACTTTCAAATTTGAGTAAATGAAAGTTCGTAATTTCTGTACGTCACACTAGAATCCAGGTTTTGATATTGCATAGATGTAATTCAGTTTCAATGTTTCAAAATTTCCGCACTTTTGCACTTACGATGTTATCTCTTTTGGCGTAATGCAGTTCGAAAATTAGTTGTTAGGACTGTTTTGAAAAAAACAAAAGTTTCCTTGAAGATTAATTTTACATTCTGACAAATACAATCGATATTAACTCGAGGTGGAACGGATTGTATCAGAATTATATTTTGGAATTGTTTGGCATTACGTAAGAAGATCGATGTCACCGAAAATGTAACGTTTTTGGACAGGGTATGTTACATTTCTTCCTGTCACCAAATGTTCATACACTTAGATCATAAAGATGCATTGAGATTTATAATTTACAAGAAGGGAATATCCCTTGCACTTAATGTCATTGTAAAATAAAAGAATATGGATCAACTTAAGGACCCAGGATCACCCAAAAAGAAACCTGCAACAAGTCGTATCCCAGCCGTTGTAAGGAAAGCATGGCGTCTTCTAATAGATGAGAATCCACGAACACATAGACCAATGGTGAAGGTCATCCACGTTTCCAGACAACATTACGTAATACAATCAAGAAGGTTTTCAGACTGGAAAAGCGGCACAAGCTGTATGTACACAAGTTGTTTCCAAAACATATCCTTTCAACTGTCGCATAATTAAAAGATCTGAGGAATGAAACGGCTATTAATGCTCTTCCATAGTGGTGAGATTTTAACATGACAGCCTTACGACAGGTCCTTTTGCAATGGAAATTACACTGCAATTCTATTATAAAAATGTACGGCCATCAGAAAGAACATGACGAGATGTGGTAACATGGACTTTAACGACGTGGTGATGCTCTATATTCATTGTATCATAATGTACTAAACGTCTGTATTTATAAACAAGCATCTATTTTTACTGTTGTTAAAATGACCAGAAAAAAAAGCACGATCACAAAGGTATCTAAATTAGGCACTTTTGTACTCTCTAAAAATGGTATATTTTAAAAACTTTTGCATTGGTTGTTTCAGCCGGTGAAGTAAATTGCTGTTTTTAATTTATCAGCAGGAGTGTTTTCATATATAACTATGCATGACTGCCTAGATTCTTTGGAAAGTGGGTAGGAGGGCAAAAAAAAAAAGCTAAAACAATCTAACATAGTTGTTGATAAAAATGGGATAAGTTGAGAGTTGAGGGATTCTGTCGTATCTGTTAAGTATGTGCAACTAAGTCATTTCTTTACACAGAGCTTATACAGTAGAAGTTTGGCTTATGATTGGTACATTAAGTAAGGTAAGCCAAGATGCCTGCAACAATGCCCTTTGTGACGTGTATTCCTGGTGTTTGTAACTATCATGAGAAGCTGTAACTAGATGTTATTAAACTTATATATTGGATCCACTAATAAATCTCTTGGCAATGACGTCACAAGTGCAACCGTTTAGAGAAGATAAAACGTGTCACTAGTGTTTTTCTAAAATTACCTGATGTTGTCTAAATGCAAGCGATAAAAGGTTTGACATTGAAATGGAAGAGATTCGAAATGAGCCTTTTTAGTGAAAATTCCAGTGTTGTGTTGCTGAACAGACTAGACATGATAACAGCAGACTGGCTATAATCGCTGACGCCAATACATGGATAATCGATCATAGAGGCATGTAAAAAATTCTTCCACGAGTGTTAAACAACCTTCTATGCGTGTGTTAAAAGTAAAGTGCGAATTTTTGTTGTGGCTGTTTCTACAAACTAAAAGTAATGAGGATCATCGGCATAGTGGTATCTGTGATGTCGTACGACATTCTCCTTACACTTTGGATGCCACCCAATCCAGAGGTTAATTACTTGTTTTCCTATAACTCTATAGTAAAACAAAACAGGTCAAAATTAAAATAAGTTTGTAGCGGAATACAATAGCCATACTGACTAGACCTATTCCTGCAATCACATATAAGGCCGCCCTCAGCAACCGACCTGGTAACAAATAACGAATTTAAGGGTTTTATATAATTAAATATCTTACTAAAACCAGGCTGAAATAAAATACAAATTACTACGACAGTGTAAGTGAGTTTTCTTAGCTAATTTTAATGTGACATAATTAAATGATTGCTATTAGTCCCAACTGCAATTGAAACAAACGTTTGCTAAATGTATTGATAATGTTTCACGAGGCTTTATCTTGGGGTGGGAATATTTTATGATTAAATCGTCGATACAAGAGGTCTGACATAAATCTTCTGAAGCAGTTCTCATGTCAAAATGTTACTTATAATCCAAATCTGTACACACCAAGAAAGGGTTCAGCAAGTATCAAACTGCATTTTTTTGTTTCGGTATCATTTTCTGTGCTAAGATAGTGTTCAATATCAGTTAATGAAAGTTAAATATAAAATCTGTGCTTGACTTTCATTACGTATTCAAACATTTCCGTTTATGATGCGTGTGATAACGTACCTACACATGTTACCAACTATAAAGTTAATTCCATAAATAACGTTTCTCTTTATAGCAAGTTGGAACCATAAATAACGTTTCGTTTTATAGCAAGTTGGAGTATTCTCTCGCATACTTTTACAACGTATGTTCTACACGCGCACTTTATTTCACATGACATCAAAACTTGGCGACAGTGTTTCGTTACCCTGTCAACCTTCACTGTTATTTAAAGTATCTGAATATCAGATTTTTTTCCTGCGCAAATTTATAATTATTGTATCCAAAGTTATTGCAAGACTGAGTCCGTATTTGAAAAAGATGCATTACAAAAAAACCCCCGAGTTTGATTATATTATTTCTATTGATATAGCAGTTTTGTATGCTGTTTGATAGGCCTAACTACATCTCGGTGTTCACTAAGCAGACAACGCAAGCAAATGAGACAAGAGTTCTATCTACGTCTACGACAACCCGTAGAGAAGGCTGAATGAACTGACATTTACATTGGGTTTCTTAAGTTACGCAGCAATTACCATATTATTGTATAACAAATGTTGCTATTTGCTACGGAGACTTCTAATATATTGATATTGTCTAGCAGTGCAAAGATAAAACAGTTAGTACTCACGAAAGTTCCAAGTTCCTTGGATATATCGAAGCGGAACTGACTTTAATGGCGGTTTAGTCTGTTTGCGTGAGGTTCTGCAATATGTTTGATGCCCAGTTATTTAGTCAGGAAAGCCATAACTTTTCAAGGTACCCAGAGAACTGGAAAATAGTAACTGTAATTGGTGTATTTATAGTCGGTTGTCACACACGAGTCTTTAACTGTTCGCAAAATGTAGTACTACAACCACTATGACTATTGCTCTTAATGTCATGAGTCTTAAAAGTAATCAGTCTTTGAGATTATCTGTGTATATATGTCTTGGTAATGTCTTGTTCAAAAGCTTGCGTCTATGATAATGATGCGTATCCACGATATATTCTAACTATCCATTTATCAAATAGTTTAAACTACAAGCCATATTTTAAAACTTTAACACAGTCAGGCAGAAATAAGCGATCACTGGAGGATGAAGAAATGAATAAGTTACTAGGAGGAAGTTTTCCTGCTCCTCCACCGAAGTAACTGCTTCTGCCAATTAAACTTCTCGTCACTACAATCACTTGATCATTTGAAGGTTTCACCAGCGGGTTAATGAAGCCACCATAATGGTTGATATCCATGTTTAAAATTCACGAACTAATAATCACTAGATAATGCGCATTGGAACAGAACATTTATGTTGGGCATAGCTTATTAATCAATCAGTCTAATCAGCTTATGTTTCCACAGAATTTCATCATGGTGGAATGCATTTCCAATACTGGATAAAGTTTTCTTTTTGTTAACGGTAACAGCATTAGGTAGACTTCAATAATTCAGAGTAACTAAAGGAAAATGAAGTAACTCATTCAATCTACGGCGTAGTTATCTAAAGTCAATATGGAGAATGTTCTAAAACTGGTAGTATAAGTTTTTTATTTGTTTATTATTAAGCACAAAGCTATACAATGTGCTGTACCTACCGAAGTAGCGTTATATCCTCGGACTTGCCGCCGAGCCAGTAGTGGGTGTTAACAGATGCAGTGTTTCTTAATTCAGCTTTGAATATTCCTTTAGTTTGTTTTTAATTATGCACAAAGCTACACAAGGGCTATCTGTGCTCTGCCCACCACGGGTATCGAAACCGGGTTTCTAGGGTTGTAAGTCCGCAGACATACCGCTGTGCCACTGGGTCCTTTAGAAAATGACAGAGAAAAAAATATGCTGAAAAATTAATTCAAAATTATATCATCTAAGAACTGGACAGAAAATGATGTGTTTTTAGACATTGTTTAATAATGATTAAAGTAAAAAAGGATAAAAATGATGTATGTATCTTAGAGCATGATTAGACAATGTCTTGAGGATAGAAATAAAAATATGAAATAAAAACTGTTTTAGAGCTTTCGGTAAAAACCTAATTTCAAGTTTGGTGATAGTGCTAATGTGGTACTTTAAAAAGTACAGGTACAGTACCCTGGATGTACAGGTACAGTACCCTGGTATAATAAAATGATTAGTCTTGCCACAGAGTTGACATTGATGATATCAATCTACAATGCAGCACAAGCAGAAAAATGTAGAGAAACAGATCCACCAGTATCTGGTAGCTTCGCCTTTTTCAGGTTCTAAAGAGTTTAATAAATTTATTTATATTACTGGCGTGGAAGAATTGTGGGTATTTCGGGCAATACCACTGATTTCGGCGGTGCTCATATTCATACGCCTTGGTACTGTCTCGTAATTGTTAGGATGTCAACTCTTTGTGTCAGATAGTAAATTGTTCATTTCATGGGTTCGAACATGGCCGATAAAAAAGTCCGATTATTACACTATTATTATTTAGCAGTCATATTGAAAATATAGAGTTTGTATTAAATTAGAAAATAACAAACTAAAACTGAGCTTTGGATAAACGATTTTGTTTTTCAACTTGGGAAAAGTAATTAACAACAAATAAACATAAATAAAAAAAACTTAATAAAATAACACAATTCAAACGTTGCACCTGTGAAATGGTGTTTTATTCTAATGGTGTGAGCAGAAAAAAGCAAAGGTATTAGAAATTTACTTCAGCTGCTTGATTTCATATTGAAACTTCCAGATAACTCGCAAAAAAAATCCACGAGCTCGTCTCTCTAACGTGCATGCCCTACTGACTTTAGAAGTAAAAATTATGGTGAAATTTAGTTTTGTAGAATGACAAGCAATAGGTTTAGTGGCTCCCAACGCGATTTGTTTGTATTTTATCGGTCCGTGAAAGTGAGCCATATTAACTGTGTTGCAAAACTGGGAAATTTAATTTAATACCGTATTTCTTATTTTTTGTTTAATTAGTAGGATGCAAAAGAAAATACTTTTAGTTGTATTGTGTGTTTATTTTTACGTTTAATTTCTCAAACCACACTATCAGAACGATGCTAAGGTTAAACTGTGAGACTGAAACTAAAACCAGTCTGAAAATAATTACATATATGATTGTACCGATCTTCGCTGCCGAAAAGAGTGGGAAATGGTACTACAGATTAGTATGATTATGTTTTTTTTTCAAGAATCATGAGCGGAAAGTTGCTGTCTGACTCATATTTTTAATAAAAAAAACAATTCATCTTTCTATCTCTGGTGATAACACTTTAATTTGAAATACTAAAAATGTGTTTATTTTACATACAAGAGTGCTTAATTAGTTGCAAAATAACTATGAAGTAAAAAATCAATAAAAAAATCAAGGCTTCTCAAAAATACACGCCCACGTGTTCGGAGATTCATAATCGTTAAGGCTGTTTGGAGTTACAGCGTTAACATTCGAGATTCGATTCCCGCGATGACCAGAGTACAGGTAATTCCTTATATCGATGAATTGATCTGAGAAACCCCTCCAGAAACAGTCACTGTTTGTCGTCTTGAGTCACTAATTGCAGTCACCTACATTATATAAGTTAAGAACAATCACACATTCTAAGCTTTGAACCAATTTGATTATTTGTTTGTTTCAGATTTCTTTCCGCAAAGGACTATCTGTGCATAGCATTTCATATTTTCAAATTGGTAGACTAGACAAAAGCATCTACAGCCTCAAAGTGCGGAGCACAATTTTGCGGCAAATGGTTATGAACCAAGAATTTTCAGATTCACAGACCGAGCACGTTAACCACTAGGTCACGCCCCTCTTATTTTGAAAAAACCTGAGAGTAACAATGCCACTAAATTAGATCAGACTTGTTAAACAGTTATTGTAGTAAATTGAACAAAGTCAAACGAACACGTTATAGCACATAAAAATGACAGTTATACAGCCAGACGTGGGTCTAAATAAGAGCAATCAAAACGTTCCAGGTTACGGTGACATTGTTACCACTTAACACCTCTTTTTAGTTTTATTAATTTTATATATACTTACATATACAAACACAAAAATGTATGTTTGTGTGTGTATAAATGTGCGTGTGATTGTATGTATGCCTGCTTTTGTATTTAATTTTTTTCTTTCAGATTAAATGACTAAGTACCACGGAAAGTGTTATCGACTATTATCATTACGCCCTCTTAAAGAACAAAACAAAACGGAACTTCTGGTTTATTACATATACGTTTCACGCATTGAAAACATTCTGAAATAATTAATAGAGTAATGACATATGTATTTGAATTTTAATTATCACCAAAAGATGGCGGGTTACATTAACCACTAGGGAAGGTCTTATACTATTAATCTCAGTCACGTGACTGTAAACATTCTAGCGTTCCACGTACTCATGTGACCACTTTCATCGTGTTTGACAAGTGCCGTAATTACTACTCGTATATTTCTGCGTTTTCTGCATGACTGTACATAGAAAGAGGCCTAATTTATTGCAAAATGTTGCTAATAACACGAGTAAACTTTAATTACGTACGCTACACTTTCCTACATTAGGGGTAACATAGGTTTCAGTGTTAATACCGAGACAAAGCCCAACATAATGAACTTTATAATAGTAAGTACTAATTATTCAGTACAGGGTTAAATATTTGAGACAAGGGTTTGATTTCGTCTTAGTGTTCATCTTATGGAACAGGTTTACAAGTTTTCCTGCAGTACTGGATGAAATTACATACTGGGGTCTAATGTACTATTGTTACCATGCAAGATAATAACCAAATCATACAACATATATCGAGATAAGATAAATTATTATATTAGTATGTATTAAGTATAAATAAAACATATTTCCTGAAAAAATAACTCTAAGCGAGTACATTTTTTTGACACGAGTATCTTAAATCGACACAACTTGGCTTAAAATTACACCTTAAAAATAAATGCGCATGCGCATTTTGCAAAATAAAATACAAGTTATTTAGCTAATTTCACATTTCAAGGGTAGAAGTATCGGGATTCTCTATTATAAAAATATATATCATATATCAAAGTGAAATCAACATAAAAAACAAAATTTATTGTACGTAAAAGTATTATTTACGGAAATAGTTTCACAAGATACAATATCTCTCTTAAAGATGTTTCAAGTACTGCATTAAAAAATGCTGAAAAACTGAAAAAAAAGTTTCTTAGGAATAGTTTTGTTGTATTTCGCGCATAGCAATATGAGGGCTATCTGTCCTTTCCCAAATTTTGTGGCCCGACATGACCAGGTGGTTAGGACTTGACTTGCAATCTGAGGGTCGCGGGTTCGAATCCCCGTCCCACCAAACATGCTCGCCCTTTCAGCCGTGGGGGCGTTATAATGTGACGGTCAATCCCACTATTTGTTGGTAAAAGAGTAGCCCAAGAGTTGGCGGTGGGTGGTGATGACTAGCTGTCTTCCCTTTAGTCTTTCACTGCTAAATTAGAGACAGTAAACGCAGGTAGCCCTTTTGCATCTGTGCGCGAAGTTAAAAAACAAAAAGCAAACAAACTTAATTTTGTTGAGATAAACTAGAAGAAAAGCTAGTTAACACCGCTCGCCGCTAGCTCTTAGGCTACTCGTCTAGGGCCGAGTAGTGGGGTTTGGTAGTCAATGCATCCACGGACCTATAGTGTGGAGTGCGATTATTTTTTTGGTGGTTATTGCTGTTTTTTTGTTGTTGTTGTTAGCGCAAAGCTACAAATACATGTATCTGTGCTCTCTTCACTGCGGGGAATTTATCCCTGGATTTTAGCGTTGTAACTCTGTAAATTTACTGTTGACTTTTTTGGTGGCAACAGCTCAACAGTCTGGTACTCCAACCACTGGACTGAGTTTAAACCTGTACAAATAATTCATCATTTCATAATTTAAGCAGTTGTAGTTGTTTTTACAAATAATTTCACATTAAAACTAAGGAAATAATTATTTTCTAAACCACTGACGGAGTAAATCAGTGGCAAATTGGTGAATATATATATATTAAGATTTACTTGGATTAAGCCTTTTGTTTAATAAAACGCTAAACTTACTTAAATTTGTCATATTTTAAAACTAATTTTTAAAAAAACTGCTTCTCTAACTTAAATATCTGAGGCGTTGTTTCGGTAGTTTTTCTTAGCACTTTAAACAATAAAGCGGCATCTAGTGCCGGATGTTTTAATATCACAGTTCCAGAGACCACATAATCAAAACGTTTTTGGAAGTTACGATCTTCATTCTTCACGAGTATGTTGAATTGTGCCCCCCCCCCAGTGGCACAGCGGCACGTCTGC
>NW_013665721.1:682996-686987 GCF_000517525.1 Limulus polyphemus | reverse complement strand
GTAACAGTTCTACACTTCACAAATAGTTCCATTAGCTTATCATATCTTTTTTTTCACTTGATTGTGTAACAGTTCTACACTTCACAAATAGTTCCATTAGCTTATCATATCTTTTTTTTCACTTGATTGTGTAACAGTTCTACACTTCACAAATAGTTCCATTAGCTTATCATATCTTTTTTTTCACTTGATTGTGTAACAGTTCTTCACTTCACAAATAGTTCCATTAACTTATCATCTCCTTTTTCACTTGATTAAGTTATTAGACGCGGATTTTACAGGAATAATAAGATCAAGACCACGAAACCTGTGTCGGCGTTTAGGCCGGTGACCTGGGGAGGAGGGTCAGGTACATTGATGATCTCTTACCCCAAAATAATACGTCAGGTCAAAAAATAATACGTAAATCTTTAGACAATGCATTTTGAAAATCTGGGCGGGAAAGGTATTCACCTATGGCCTGTGCACACACACTCTAAACAAAAGTTTACATACGCCGTGACGAAAGAAAAACTAGTTCCAAAACAAAGTCGATGTAATTTCGAGTCATTATTTTTTTTTATTATATTAATATACTGATAGATATCAAATTTTGTGCGAGCTTAACGGTGAATACAACTGTCATAGCAACAAACTCTGCCAGTGCAAAACTATGAACCCGGATGTAGTTCATTTGAAAAAAATCTTTATCGGTTTTAGTGCATGTTTATTTGTAATTGTTGCAGTGTTACAGTAAATTATACTTTTATTTCTTGCATTATTTGAATCCATTGAACTCCAGAGTTTTTTTTAAAACATTTTCCACCGACTTAAGTGTATTTCGTACTTTTTCGTCAAAATATCGGCTTTTGTGTATTCTGCTGATGATTGTTTGATTGATTGCTTTTGAATTTCGCGCAAAGCTACACGAGGGCTATCTGCGCTAGCCGTGCCTAATTTAGCAGTGTACGACTAGATGGAAGGCAGCTAGTCATCACCACCCACAGCCAACTCTTGGGCTACTCTTTTACCAACGAATAGTGCGATTGACTGTCACATAATAATTCCCACATGGCTGAAACGGCGAGCATGTTTGGTGGGACGGCGATTCGAACCCGCGTCATTTGCTGATGAGAGATGAAATTTTCCGAAGGCGGTCTAACTAAATATCATGAATTTTCATTAAAAAAAAAAAAAACGATGGAAAAAATCATACCACGGGGTTGTAACTCATAACAGGTTGTAAAACACTTTCGAAGCGCGAGAATGTATAACAGATGAGCGCATGCGCAACCTTCCTTAAATGAATCTTTTTTGTAAAAATGTCTAATAAAAAATGATAGACAGGTTTCTAAAGTTAGACATTTCACTAAACTGATGTCAGGTTTAGTTTTTCATCTTCTGTTGAATTGGATACTTTCGAAACAATACAGTAATATGGCATTGTTGTCATTGTTCATTTTGAGCAGTTTGACTATAGTAATTTTTATTTCACCGTTTTTGTACCGATGGTATATAGAGTAAACTACTGGAATGCATCGTATTCATACATTGATATATATTCTATCTCGCAGGTTTAAATGGATTTAAATAAAGGTTGTTAACTTCAACATTCCTTGTTGATAAATACACGTGAATTCTACAAAGGCTGTATGATTTGTTAGGATGTTCCTCTTTGATTTTTTTTTATTTAATAAACAGTACAAGTTTCTCGGCTGATAGTGTGTTTCTTTCTTCCAACAAAAGCCGTCGTAGTCGAGCATGCTAGTCACACTTCCTCTATCGTCCATCCTTCTCTTTAACAATGTGTGATAAGGTTCGGGTATCCGACTTACTGATCCGCATTATAATATGTGAAATTGTATTCGTCTTTCATACTCTGACATTACGTGTGAACGTTGGTTTCTGTCCATCTAAACCTATACAAAGCCTTACGTACAAACGAGCCTCTGCGAACTTCTCATTTTGAATCTCAAAACAATATGTTTTCCTTACATGTATACACGCATACACAATGCTTATCTTTTTAATATACTATGTAAGTATAATACCTTTTTTTTGTGTTTTCATATTTATTCTCTATTTGATATTTCATGACAGCTGTCGTATATTCTAATTTCCCACTGATGATTTGATGTGTTCTACAGAGGGCCATTTATAGATTATAGACACATGTGTAAATACTTCCCTATGAATTTAGAGATGGTTATAGAGCTAGGAAGATGTTATAGATAAGTGTTTGTCCCGCTTACGAAATGAAACTTGTCTAATGAACAAGTTTTTCTTCTTTACGAAGAGAACATCGAAACTATTTTCTTCGAAATATTGAATCCTTCAGCATAACATCCTTTATCTCACTGCCTGAACACATACACGCGTCTTTCAAGGCCACCTATCAAGTTTTTACACATTTTACAAGCCTATGTCTAATGAACGAGTTTTTCTTCTTTACGAAGAGAACATGGAAACTATTTTCTTCGAAATATTAAATCCTTCAACATAACATCCTTTATCTCACTGCCTGAACACATACACGCGTCTTTCAAGGCCACCTATCAAGTTTTTACACATTTTACAAGCCTAATTTAGGAGATCAACAAGATCCGAAACCACACTTCAACCCAATCAGGAAAAAACACTCTTATGTAAAAAGTGAAGAAAGAGAACCCTTAAGAAGCAGGGGAAGCAGTTACATCAGAACCACTGGGTACAGTATAGTCTTCTGTAGAACTAAATCAGTGTTTCTATAAAGGTGGCCAGGCGTGGCACAGTAGTTAGAGTGCTGAGCTGCAGATCAAGGGATCCATGGTTCGAGATGTAATATGTCACTGAATATGCTCCACATTTTTAGCTGGGGGGGGGGGGCATTATAACTTTTATAGTAAATCCTTGACCCTCAAAAACCTCAACAGTTCTAAGTTGGGTCATAATCCAAATGTATACCAACTTTCGTCCAAATCAGTTCAGATGTTTTCGAGAAATCTTGCTGGCGAACACATAAACACACACACACAGGGATGAAAACATAACCTCCGTTCATCTTCGATAGCGGAGGTAATTAATTCCACATGTGGCTCCTGTTCACTTCTACTGGTAAAAGAAAAACACGAAAAATATTTATTCTGAAATTCGCGAAAAGCTATACAAGGTCTATCTGCGCTAACCATCCCAAAACTAGAGGGAAGGCAACGGCACCCACCACCAGCCCTGAAGTTACTTCAATCATATAGTTGGATTCTACTGTCAGCCTTATAACGCACCTACAGTCCCAAAATCAAAGCGCATTTTTTGCGGCAACGAGATGCGAACAACTAGACCACGCCTGGCCCAACAAAAAAAGTTACGTAAAAGTGTTCTTAACTTGTTATGATGAATTTGTTTTACTTGTTTGTTATGCTAATAATAAATTTATTGTTTTGGTGTGGTTTGTTTTACATGTTTTTTGAATTTCACGTAATGCTGCTCGAGGATTATCTCCGCTAACCATCCCAAATTTTAAACTAATTGACCAGAGGAAAGGCAGCTTGTCAACATAAACTCACTGCCAACTCTTGGACTATCCTTTGTCAACGAAAAGTGAGATTGATTATCCCATTATAACGCTCCCACAGCTAAAAAGGCAAGTACGTTTGGTGACGGGGATTCGAACCTACGACCCGCCCATTACGAGTCAAGCGCCCTAACCGCCAAGCCAATGCAGGCCTTATTGCTTTATTTTTCACAAAGAATGAAAATTGAAATACGATAAAAGGCACTTGTTTACTTCTTTTATTATACAAAACTTAAGTCACAGAAATGTTCTGTTTAGTGTTATGATAAACATGCTTTCATAAGTTAACAACTAGTCTATTTTACCATTAAACAGTCTTACATGTGACACGTTGACAGAAACAAACTTAGATAAAGTAGATTTGTTTGTTTTTGACTTTCGCGTAAAGCTACACGAGGGCTATCTGCGCTAGCCGTCCCTAATTTAGCAGTGAAAGACTAGAGGGAAGGCAGATAGTCATCA
>NW_013665721.1:671720-681996 GCF_000517525.1 Limulus polyphemus | reverse complement strand
TGCGATTAAGCTTCACTTATAACGCCGCAACGGCTGAAAGGGCGAGCATGTTTGGTGTGACGGTGGTTCGAACCCGCGACCCGCAGATTGCCATGCTGGGCCTCGTTTGCTTTGATGAATGTGCTAGTTGTTCACAGTTGCCCTTTGTACAAACTTTAAAAAGGTTCCAAGTTCCCGTGTTTTGTCACCACTCAGTTCACAAGTGTTCACATTGCAATAATCAAGAGGACTTCGTTTGTTTTTACGATCGGATGTTTGGATTGTCCAGCACTGCATCTTGTTATATTTTAAAGATGGTAGCAATTCGAGAACTTTTTGCGTGTGTGTGTTAAGCAATACTGTTTTATTTGTAACCTGCGGAGAAATATATAATGCGCAGCGCTCTCGTCGCCTTCTCTGCATCCGCAACAACAGCAGGAAACGACTTCGTTTTGTGAGGATGGCAATTTGAAGACAGCACGGACAGCAAGTGATGATATATTTGAGGAATAATAGGAACGAGAACAACAAATTGTCTAAAAGTATCTTTGTTTCCTCTGTTGTCCACATTGTTTCCCTGAACATGTTTCCACCTGTGTATGTGTGTAACTTATCGCACTACTGTACTGTTGAAACCACGCGACAAATGTAATTTCCGGTTACGTGAAATGTGTGATTCGTTTTCCGTTTGCGTGTTTGTTTTGGAATTTCGTGCAAAGTTACTCGACAGCTATCTGCGCTAGCCGTTTCTAATTTAGAAGTGATAGACTAGAGGGAAAGCAGTTAATCAATACCACTCACCGTCAAATCTTGGGCTACTATACTCTTTTATCAATGAAAAGTGGGATTGACCGTCACTTTATAATATCCCCACGGGTATAATGAGCATGTTCGGTGACGGGAGGCAATATAATTTGACGGTCAATCCCAATATTCGTCGGTAAAAGAGTAGTCCATGAGTTGGCAGTGGATGGTATTGATTAGCTGCCTTCCCTCTAGTCACTGCTATGCTAAGGACGGCTAGCGCAGATAGCTCTCGTATAGCTTTCCGCAAAATCCAAAAGAAACCAATTATTTCCAAACGAACCCGGCACGTTTGCACACAAGGCAAGTGTGAACAATTCGCACATTTGTCAAAACAAACGAACTGGACCGAGATCGTATAAAACAAATCCAATGCGAATACACCCTAAATCAAATAATATCAATTCTTTAAGTCGACATTAGATACAATTTAGTAAGTTTATTATAAGTTTCATACTTTCTCTGTGAGAATAATAACATTAAAAAATGGTTAATGGAATTAGTCGAGATGTACTATGTTTCAATTCGAGAAACTATCTTTTAATAAGTTTTGGTTCTTTCAAAAAAAAAAACCTAACACAAGCGCGCGCATGACGCTAAACGTATATCTGACATAGGAAGATATTGTTTACACACTCTATGGCGTAGTGCAGTGGTTCCCAATCATTTTATGATGCGTATCCTTGAAGCATATGATTCTTAAAAAAGCTTAAGTTTGTTTAATAATGGTTGGAGACGGCTTGAATGGGTAATGAAGAAAAATTTAATATAAGTTTAACATAACAGCAACTGTACAACGTTTCGACAAGGTTTTGTCAAGTTTGTTTGTTTGTAGGTAAGTATAAAACTGCAAAATGGGCTATCTGTGCTCTGCCAACCATGGGTATCGAAACCCGGTTTCCAACGTTGTAAGTCTGCAGACATACCGCTGTGCCATTGGGGAGCGAAAAAAATCTTAAGAGTGATGTATATTAACATCAAGTCTGCAAGTCGATGAGACCGAAAGCGGGTTATTGAGTGGGCTCTGGAGTGGGCTCCGGTATTCAAGTTAGAACAAAAAAAGAATTACCCTAATAAAGCGCTCGACACAAACACAACTCACTGTCCATAAATTGAGTACTTCATAATGTTCGGCCACGAAGATGCGGAGTTTAGGAAGTTGATTGGGATGTATTTCTCTTACAGAAAATAATAAATGTGTTCATGTTCAGACAAGTCCCAAACTTAGCAACTTTCGATTAGCCTTTTCAGGCCTTCTATATTGACATAATCGAAAAAACCATGGAGAAAACGGCTTTACAGAGTTGAGGAAACAGATCTGGTTTTGCGCATATTGTGCGGCCATTACCGTGGTTTGTGTGGGAATTTGGATAGGAATGTGAAATAGCGAATTCTTTTTTTTTGTTATGGTTTTGTTTACCGTTCATTTATTATTCCTTTTATCGTTTAGTTTATCAATGAATTTTTAGTTACATTAAAACGCTAACCCACCTTCTAGCTGATCAGGTTTATTTTGAGTAAATATGCAGATATTATGTAACTTACTATTAATGTGGCAAAAAATTATTTAAATTTATGATCATATGAGATGTATTCTCGTGACATAACGCAATGAATAAATACCCTGCCATAAACTGAGTCACGAGATAGTTATTGAATATTTCCTGTTTGTCACTCGATATTGATACTAATATAGAAAGGTGATTTTGAGAGAGAGAAATCAGTGTCTGTGTATGACGAATATATAAATTATATAAATGAATTGTGTTTTGTGTGGTAAATTCTTTCTATAAGTTTCAAAGTCATCTGAAACATATTCGATTTACAGAATGGTTCACCAGCACTTATATGCAAATCCTACCAAATGGTCGCTCAAACATTATCTATAGTACTTGTACGTGGAGCCACGACACTGTTCTAAATATTCGTACCCTCTTAATATGGCCAGGTGGTTAGAGCGCTCAACTCGCAATCTGCGGGTCACGGGTTTGAATCCCAGTTCCACCAAACATGGTCGCCCATTCAGCCATGGGGGCATTATAATGTGATATTCAATCCCACTATTCGTTGGCAAAAGAGTAGCCTAAGAGTTGGTGGTGGGTGGTGATGATTAGCTGCTTCCCCTCTAGTCTATCAGTTCTAAATTATTGACGGCCAGCGCAGATAGCCCTCCGCGTGAAATTCGAAACAAACCAAATATTTTTCTTGATCTCATTATTTGAAATAATATATATTGAAATAATATATTTTTTTATTCATTAACATTAGTATCAAGTCCTGGCCAGGCAAGTGTTTATTAATTATGTTTTGGATAAGTGACAAATTTTATTCCAAGTGTTGTTATAGTGGCGGTGTGTTATTTTAGAACGTTACAGAGATATGGATTTTACTCTCTCACAGCTTGCTCCACAACGGCACAGCGGTATGTCTGCGGATTTACAACGCTAGAAACCGGGTTTCGATAACCGTGGTGGGCAGAGCACAGACAGCCCATTGTGTAGCTTTGTGCTTAATTACAAACAAACAAACAAACCTCTCACAGCCTGTAAATTAGCACGAATAGACCCACGTTGGTGGGCAATTCAGATTCCAGATATCGTAAAGATTTTAAATTTCTATTCAAGGAAACAAGAGGGAAACCTCAATAGCCGCGACACTTGAAATTCTTTTAGGCAGAATTAGAGTAAATTAATACATGAGACCTTGGACATGGTAAAATAAATCAATTGAAAGGGTTTGACCTCCGGAGTCCAAAACTGTAATTAGATTTCCAATCGGGTAAGAGATGACGGAGCTAAGAGCTAAAAGTTTGTACTTGAAAAAAAAAAACACACACACGCACACAAAACAACAATCTCGAAGTCGTTTTATGAGCCAAAAGGAGTACCGAATAGCTTTTTTTTCGGGAATTAACCCATCAAACTTGGTATTAATAAGAAAAGGTAAATCAATGAAATAATTCAAGAGCGAGTCAACAACTCCCGAACTTTGAGTAATGACTCGTGGGGATACAATAGTATCTCACTTAGACATATTGAGCCGTGGGGGTATATTTTCCGTTTAATGTTGTTCAACGATTCACGTGTACCCACGGAGGTAGTGAACCATTAGTGTAGCGCACATCTGGCAATGAATATCTTCTATTCAATGTTTCATAATAACTTAGAAAACCGCTTCAGGTATGTTTTTTTTTTTCATTTCAATTAAGCAAGTTCTATTTCCGGTAGCCGTAAAAAAGTACTGATGAAACTAAGAACATTTAAAGTTTGTTTTTTCATGACCGTATTCGATTGCAAGATATACTCGATGACTGCACAGAATCTTCATATTTGGATTTTCTGTTATTTATGCCCTCTGATAGGAGTTACAGGACTAAAATACATATATTAATTTTACAATTATAAGCTTAATAAATAACCGAGTTTAATTGACTCAACCAATAATTTTGAAAGTATACTACCTTAAAACTTAAACATCCCTTCTTATGATCATCATTCCTTGTCAACTAATTATTTATGTTTTTGACAGCATAGGTTATCAGACCTGCCAACTTCGTAAGGAATTTTATTAGCTTGTTATAAGTTTCAGAATTTGTTTTCCGAAAATTTCCTCTCCTGTTATTGGAATCGAAATGTCGAAAACTTAATTTAAGCGTGCTTCACATTTCTGTGTGCAATCGTTGTGGAAAAACATGTAAATGTATTTTAAGAATCGCTTCCTGAGCTAGCACTAACAACAACAAAGAAGCTATACATGACAATGTGGCAGTAATATTACTTGATGCTTCTACTATTTTATACGTGGAATTAAAAATAGAACTGTTCCAGTCAAAACATTATTAAAAGCTATCACACGCTGAAAATTCGAGTTACATTAAGAATGAGTAAAACAAAAAAAAAGGGCTTTCAGACTTAATGTATGTAAAAGTGCTCTCCCTAATCCTGAAATTGATTGATCACCAAGAAATATATGCTTTTTCGTATTAATATATAGAACCTCCCTTAACAAGCTTGTTTGCTTTTATAGCTAGTTTTAAATCTTCCCATTGTAACTTAGAAAAACTATATTTTGGCCCAGTTTGTTTCTGCATGTTTCCGGAGTGAAAGCAGCTAGAAAGATAAACCTTTGCAGATAGTCTGATCTTGTTGTGTTGCATACTGGCTATCTGTGCTGTGCCTACCACAAAAAGTTTGCTCCCATACCGTGATACACGTGACCGAAATGTGATTCCGTGAATCCATGATTCGCGTCTCGTTGTCGCACAAATGCTCTCTATAGTTTAGAACTCTGCTGGGTGTCGGTCAGACAAAAGTAGCCTAAGATTTGGCGGAGAGTACTGTTGACTAGCTTCCCTTTACTATGTCAGTTCAGAATGTGGGCTGATAGCTCACTTGTAGCCTTGCGTGAAGGGAGAAAGAAGTTTTTCGCCCCTGGAGTACTCAGCCTCATAGAAAAAAACAACAAAAAACAAAACAGCAACGTGCAATGACATCTTGTGAATTTTTAATCCCAGAATTCCAGTAACGGTAAATTTGTAATTTTCAGCTGAATACCTACTTTGGTTAATCTCTATCTCATTCCTTATAACCTTCGTTTAGTAAAAACTTCTTTTACCTAATCACTAAAACAGATCTATTATTCAGATTTTATAAAACTAGCTCCTTTACTACAAGTAAGAAACAGCTCAAATAGTTGAAATGTTGTTTCTTTCTTAAATTACACAGAAAAAACCAGTAGAATATAACCAGTGTAAAATAGATTAGATTATTTCTGATGTGTAATCCAGGCAGATATGATCTAAATTTAGAAGGAACTAGATTATTAACAAAGGGTATAAAGGTTATTTGAAATACAAACGTATTGGAGGGAATATAGTTAATATCATAAAATTAAAGATGCTTTGACGTGCAATTGCAAGCGCATCGAATACTCGTCTCCTACGATTTTATCAAACAATGTTTGTCCGGTGAAACATCTCTAATGTGGTGTAAATATTTATCTGCGATAAAATTCTACATAACTGTTATAAAACCCGTTCTAGATCTATAACACTTTCTGGCCTAAAAGGTAAACATTAATATTAATGGCAAAGCTACTAGGACTACCTGACGCTCTGCCTGATTTTCAATACTGACTAGAGTACACGATCACGTATCATTCACGATAAGGGGTTGCCCGTTACTCTTAAAACGTACCCAGAGCTTGAAATGCGAGAAGCATTTTGTGGTATTTTACGGATTCGATCCCAGCCTGCCAGACTCGAAATCCAGATTTCTACCATAGAACGAATAATAGTAATGTTTTCATATCTGGCGACAATATTATCTTTCATGTGGACTTACATATCTGGCTACATACGATCTGATATACCAATTATATATAAATCTCAAAAATTTAAAACCACGGTACTTCTCAGGAAAAAAGTGGGAAAATGGCGAAACATTATACATAATAATGACATATTTAATGGAATAAATAAAGTTTTCTGGATGAGAATGCTCCATTCCTAATGTCAAGACTATAAGATTCAAGTGATGGATATTCATCTGAATTTGCAGATATTTTGAATTGCAATAAACTGGGGTTCATAAAGTTTCGTAGCGTGTAAAATCATAAAAATGTTTAACAAATACAATGATATGTCATGCAAGTCTAAAACTTAATCTATGGGTGTTTGAGACACATTCAAATCTCAATTTCCACTATAGTCGGTCTAGCTAGCAAGGCCTAGTGGTTAGGGAACTCGACAGCAATCTGCGAGTCGCAGGTTCGAATCTCGTCATCAAACATGTCCGTCTTTTCAGCTGGGGGGAATTATAAAGTGACAGTCAATCCTAATTTTTGTTGATAAAGAGTTACCCAAGAGTAGGCGGTGGGTGATGTTGACTAGCTGCCTTCCTTCTAGTCTATCACTTCTAAGTTATGGACGGTATGAGTCCTCGATTAGCATTGCACAGAGAAACAAACAACCAAATCCACTATAGTTCGTAATTTTATTGGTTCTCTCTGTCTCTTAGATTTTTTTTTAATCAAGGTTATCCTGGATTTCCGTTATAATTCATGGCACTAAGTTGATAAGTGATGCTTATCATAGGTTTGTTATTTTGTTTGCACAATAAATAATGGAAGGTAAAAACACGCGAGCATGAAAACTGGCTCAAAGACTCCTTAAGGAAAGCCCCCACCCCCAGTAGCACAGCGGTATGTCTGCGGACTTATAACGCTAGAATCTGGGTTTCAATACCCGTGGTGGGCAGGGCACTGATAGTCCATAGTGCAGCTTTGTGCTTAATTACAAACAAACAAACCTTAAGGAAAAACATGAAAATAGGATACTCTGGGGTTATAAATAGTTCTTTTAATCTGGCTTCTAATCTGTTGTACCAAAATATTAATCTTGTCAGAGGGAAACTTGTTAATAGGAGTGTCCGTGACAGTTATATAGTAAAAGGACATACAAATAACCGTGTTAGTAAAATTACACATGTTAATAACAATATCAAATACAGACAGTAAATTATTATAACAACAGATCAGCAATACGTTGAAAAGATAAACTCTCAGAATCCTTGGGCACGTCGCTGTCTTTGCCTTTACGTTCCCCACTAAATATGTACCCGTAATGATAGATCGACACTATGATAAAGACACAGGAGTCATCTTGGATGTCCCTATACATTACTCGTAAACGTGAACGTTTGAACCCGGTGAGTGTAGCGGGCAAGTCGTTAAGCGTAATATTGAGTTTTCAGATAAATTGGATAAATTAAGGGGGGGGGGGAAAAAAGGTATATGTTTTCAGAAAATGCTAAAGAAGAAAATTTCGGTGATTTACTGGTGTATTAAAGCAGTGTATGAAAATTGGATAACAGCCGAGCAGGCCCGATAAAACCGTTAACATATGGGTTTCTTGAAAAGTGTTAGAACCTCTGCTATAGTAGAGTTGGGTATACGATTTAAGAAAGTTAAAAAAAAAAACATTATTAAACTATGCACTGATATATTAAAAACCAAACTGATTTAGAACTAATTAAGTAGGTAGTTCGTAATGGAAGCCATTTTTACGCCCACCCGACGTCGGTGTTATTGTTTCAGCCCCTGTGTGAACAGAATAACTTAAAAATGTTTTCATCTGAATTTCATCAAATTTCGAGTAAAGGTTAATGTTTCCAATTGATCAATTGTTTACATTTTGGTGCATGAAAAAAAGTCAAGGTCACATTGAAGGTCAAGCACTTTTATTATAATGGTAACAAATTTAGATTTTCAAAAATGGTCAAAACTCGAAAATAACTCGAGGATCAAGAAGGGACATTTTTGGTGTATTGTTTGTTTGTTTTTAATTATGCACAAAGCTACACAAGGGCTATCTGTGCTCTGCCCACCACGGGTATCGAAACCCGGTTTCTAGCGTTGTAAGTCCGCAGACATACCGCTGTGCCACTGGGGGAGCTTTTTGGTGTATATTATAAATTGTTTGCTACAAGCCAAAAACACCGTCTTTTCAATTTACGTTTTTGAAAATCTAAGCTTCGCATAAATAGGTCGTTAAGTCTTCATTTAAATTAGTCCCCTAGTGGCAAAGCGGCATATCCGTGGACTTACAACGCTAGAATCCGGGTTTCGATACCCGCGGTTGGCAGAGCACAGATAGCCCATTGTGTAGCTTTATGCTTAATTAAAACAAACAGTCATTTAAATTATGTTAAACTAGAAGGTAACCTTTGAAACAATTCAACGGTAATTATCCTGAAAATAATGTGCAGTCAACCCAATCCCTTGGATCAGAGCGTATACGTCATGATCAAAATGATTGTTGATATCGATATGAAATTTTGGGAATTGCAAAACAAAAAGAATAATTTTCGTACAATTTATTAGTGAAAATAAGCATTTTAATATATATATATATATTCTACGATTAACCGTTCAAGAAATACGGTGTATCATATAGACACTTGGCTATTTATATATATATTATCATACCCCAAGCTAAGACTTTTTGAAATGTCTGTCAAAAAGTTGGCTGTTACACAAAATCAGGCTTAAAAGAATACGTAGTTCTATTATATAACTCATTAATTAATATAACCCCTGTTTAGACAGTACAGCAAATTTCGAATAAAAAAGTTGAATATAGCAAAAGTTGAAATTAATGAAGATTTTAAATCGTAATTGATCCAATCGTTACGATTTTTTTCCAGTGTGCAAGATAATTAATGGTTCATTTCCGTTCCCATGCTTATATATTGATGCTATCAAAGTAACTGGTTTATGGTTCGTTCATGTTAATCAGTTATTACATTTATATTAATCACAGCTTTTCGGTTGACGTACATACTGCACAACTTTATGATAAATGGCAAAGTTATGAAAACTTATCTCTGCGACACAGAAATAGCGATGTTTTCGACACCCTTAATTTAATGGTTAATTCTGTCTACAGATTTTGAAAACATTTGAAATAAATTACTAAGAATAAAATAGGGTTATTTGTTGTTTTTTTAAATAATTGTAAATATATACAGGGAACGGAATAAAAAGAGATAGGTGATTTTTGTCGAAAATACCAAACACAAAAAACAAAGAATGTTTTGGGCTAAAACGGAAGAGAAGAATTGGTATATTTTCTAATCATTAACTGTAGTAACATAAACTTAGAGTGTTATTAGATCTTAAAGCTCTATCAACATTCATATGTTCTCCCATTTATAGCTACTATTATTGTAATATATTCTATATTGTTTTATAATATGGTTACTGATTTTTCAACAAAAATAGCATATTATGCGACACTTGATCTAAACGACTGCGTCAGAGACCCCTAGAGCTCAAACATATAACCGTCCACAATTTATAATTACTGACCAGAAAGTGAAAAATCAATCAGCAGCACCCATCAACTTAACTGAATAGCGTAATGGCTGTCATTCTTATAACGCACCCACAACTGAAAGTGCAGAGCACGTTCAGTGACATATTATAGACTCAGACTCTAGACCATCTAATCCTCAGCCCGACATGCTGATAACTAGTTTACGCCCACATCTTTATAATATGATTAGCTAAACCTAGAGCGTTGTTAGGCTGTAATGATTTGTTAAAATATTATGTTTCTAAGATGTATTTTTATAGTCTTTACTTACAGGTAGATGACATACTTCATTGCATTGGCTTGGAGACAGACATCGGAACTACAGGCATTTAGCGTTTACAATATTTTATACGTCTGCAAAGTTTATTTGCCTTTTTTGCCATCAATGTTTGCTGTTAGCGAAGAACTGGGCCTGACATGACATGGTGGTTATGGCGTTCGATTCTCAATTTGCGGGTAGTAGGTTCGAATCCCATCACCGAACATGCTCTCCCTGTCCGTGTAATAAAGTGAGATAATTTATAGTATTTTGGCACTTGTGTACAAAGTTAAAATCATAAATAATATTCAACGTTAAAATTTAAAAAATTTTATTCAGGCCTATCTATGAGGATAACG
>NW_013665721.1:667526-670800 GCF_000517525.1 Limulus polyphemus | reverse complement strand
AAACAAACAAACAAACAAGAAGCTCTTCCTTTTATAAACTACTAGGATTTGGCGCAAAACTTACACCAGAGATGTTAAAACCAATTTTGCTTTTATACATCTTAATCTAAATAATAAACGATGTTTGTAAATATTTTGTTTTACTGTATTGTTCTTACTTTTTTTTACAGTAAAACCTTGATTTCATTTCTCACGTTTAGTAAACATTAAACGAATTTCACATCAACAGCATTCACTCGTCGAAGAAAAGGGTTGTTTATGTTTATAAAAATGGGGTGGATGAACTATTATTTTGTTCAACAGAAGCTTATTTAAAAATGGTTGCCGTGGAAACAAAGGTTTGCCCCTAAATCAATGATAACCTCAGAACAATGTAGTGATCACTATCCATATTAAATGAGCCTTCTAAATTCGTGAAAGGATTTCCTTATTTTCATTCTGTACGTTGGGTGAGTATATCAAAATATCCCTAAGACTGATGTAATTAAATTGCCATCATGGAGGAATGTCAGGGGTTTTTCTCGCCCCTTCTTCGTGGTAATTAATGAATATCATTCTTAGATGATCTGCTCTTATCTTTCTACATCGCCCGGCCGTTAGAAACTTAGACACCTCATTAATATTCACTTAGAATTGTAGCAGCTGTAAAGATTAAATTTAGCTATACAGCTATATGTAAAAAGTGCATATACGTAAAAGTAAAAAAAAAAAAATGTGTGGGTGCATACATATTCCTGCATACACAAAACGCCGTATTTATATTCGAATATTGGCTGGTCAATTCAGGAGATGGGCTGGACGTGGCCCAGTTGATAGCGTCCAGATCATTCAATCCGAGGGTTCATGGTTCGCTTTCCCTTGCCGCAAAATTGCCCACCACACTTGGAAGCCATGTGTGAGTTATCAGACTAACGATGAAATCTGACTATTCGACTAAGGGAGCCCAAAATTGGCGGTGGGTGCTGTAGACTAGCCGTTTTTTCCTCCTCTAGTTTATCATTTCAGTATCAGGGACAGCTGGTGCAGGTAGCCTTTGAGTAGCTTTACGTAAATAGCCGAAAAAAATTTGTAGTCAATTTACAATTTAAGCTAAAACAAATCTTGCAGTATACCCATGTGTGTGTGTACATCATGTTTATATCCACATTTTTCATACTGAAACAGCCGTAAAGAAAGTCACAAAAAACATCTGGTTATTTTCTGAGTCAGTAGACTATTCGACGGTGTAGATGTGCGTCACTGATTAACAGAGAATTATTCAAACGCCATTTTTATACTGATAATTAATTTTGCCGACCTTGCTCGTGGTCGGAAACCAGTGTGATTGAGTCAGGGACAAAATCATCAAATAAAAAAAACAAAACATGTGGGCGTCAAAATTAAGTGTTTAAAATATTTTCAGGAGCACATTCCTAAAGTGTCTTTGCTAAAAAAAAAAAAAAACTAAACAAAAAACAAACAAACTTTAAGCTGTGAGTGCGTTATAAGGGTGACAGTCAATCCTTTAACATAGATAGAAGGCGGTAGGCTGACGCTGATTGGCTCCCTTCTCTCTCTGATCAGTGGTTCAAAATTAGTTTTTTCACTCAAAAATATAAAAGATAAAGTAAAATATGAAGTGAGCACTACACACAAGTCTAGAAAGATAACATCATACTGTTGAGCAAGAAGATAATATTAACTCAGAATTCTTTGATAAGCCAGTTCTCGAACAGGTTTTTGTTGCCCGTGTTATTTGGTGGCAGTTGTTAAAACACTAAACTGTGCTATTTGGTAAAACTATAAATTATGTGATTTGATAATACTATGAAGTATTCTGTTTGATAATACTATGAAATATGTGATTTGATAATACTATGAAGTATTCTGTTTGATAATACTATGAAGTATTCTGTTTGATAATACTATGAAATATGTGATTTGATAATACTATGAAGTATTCTGTTTGGTAAAACTATAAATTATGTGATTTGATAATACTATGAAGTATTCTGTTTGGTAAAACTATAAATTATGTGATTTGATTATACTATGAAGTATTTTGTTTGATAATACTATGAAGTATTCTGTTTGATAATACTATGAAGTATTCTGTTTGATAATACTATAAAGTGTGTGATTTGATAATACTATGAAATATGTGATTTGATAATACTATGAAGTATTCTGTTTGATAATACTATAAAGTATGTGATTTGATAATACTATGAAATATGTGATTTGATAATACTATGAAATATGTGATTTGATAATACTATGAAGTATTCTGTTTGATAATACTATGAAATATGTGATTTGATAATACTATGAAGTATTCTGTTTGATAATACTATGAAATATGTGATTTGATAATACTATGAAGTATTCTGTTTGATAATACTATGATGTATTCTGTTTGATAATACTATGAAGTATTCTGTTTGGTTAAACTCTAAAATGACTTCTACCATTTCTTCGCCCAGTTTATTACGAAATTGGATTGTTGGATATAATTAATTAATAATAAAACAATAATTTATGGGTTCGGAGGTAGCCTAGCCTGCTGGGCTGTGGATTTGAAAGTGTAAAGTTCGAGCCGCGATGTGTTTGAAAAAACTCCGCACTTTCATTGTGGGCGTGTTATAAAAGTGATAGCCAGTTATTTGCTGCTGACTGACTGCCCATTTTCTAGTCAGTAGCTTAAAATTATGGATAGCCAGACCTGATCCCTAGGATTTTGTGAACTGCTTGTTCAGGCTATTTGTGCATAAGGTGTCGTTTAGGTTAAAAATACCAATACACTATTTGTCTAAAGTTATGGAAAGAAAACCTTCTTACAAAAATATACTAAAGAAAAATGATTGGAGACTGGTAACACACACACAAATATATATTTATATATATTAAGTCACACAACATTTTGGGCGGATTCCATTCATCAAGTGCATATAAACAAGCTAAAGTATTGAATATGTGTACGTGTGTGTGTGGCATTGAAACGTTACAAACAGAAAAACCCGACTAATCAAAAATCAGAAATATACTAACGTAAATAAGAAATTATGAAATAAAATAAGAAATGAAGAAAACAACATTGTAATTTAGTGAGAAAATAAGTCAGGTCATAGAGACCAATTGGTGGTACCACTAGTACCCATGATATTAGCAGTCTTTTTATTAAACAAAATTGTCTTCCCAATGAGTTTGTTTGTAATTAAGCACAACGCTACACAACGGTCTATCTGTGTTCTGCCAACCCCAGGTACAGAAACCCGGATTCTAGCGTTGTAAGTCC
>NW_013665721.1:663404-666742 GCF_000517525.1 Limulus polyphemus | reverse complement strand
CAGTCTTTTTATTAAACAAAATTGTCTTCCCAATGAGTTTGTTTGTAATTAAGCACAAAGCTACACAATGGGCTATCTGTGCTCTGTCCACCATAGGTATCGAAACCAGGATTCTAGAATTGTAAGTCCGCAGACATACCGCTGTGCTACTGGGAGGGCTTTCTTCACGAAAACGTGAATTTCAATGAAGAAAATATAATTAGGTTTCGTGTTTCTCATTTTTCAACTAAACAGTTTTTGTGTTTATTTGTTTTCCTTTTCTTCACCGAAACGCGAATTTTAGTGAAGAAGAGATGATTAGGTTTTATGTGTTGTGTAGAATTCTAAATGTTGTATAAAACTCTTCCTCTCGAACAGGTTCAGGTTAGTCAATATTCGCCTGAGGAAGATTACCCGCCGGAAACGTTATATAGTTTAATAAGATATTTGATAAGTGCTGCCAACTTCTGATTAGCTCTTATCAAAAGTGTGTTGTTAACTAACAAAATTAGCTGGTTCTTACATAACTTTCAGGAGGGTATTATAGTGAAAAAAAATGGTGATTTCAAATAACCCAAATATTTTTTTTTTATTTGCAAGTATACATAATTATGTTTTTAGTGTTTACGAAGTATTAAATTTATTTCCTCAGCTCCTGCTCAACAACAACAAAAAGGAATACGTTTTAGCAGTTAAGATAATCCAGTATAAAAACGTATCGTTACCTTCGTTGAATAAAATTATAAACGCGGCCAACTTATACGGCATAAATATTCATGCTTTACTAATAAAATATTCCAAAACGTGGTCTGATCACCAGTTATAAGAACATTTCTTTTTAAAGAGTATTCAGACAAATCCAGGTGCACAAAAAGACAAAAAATAACAGTGTTCTATCTAGCACTTATAGTTATTCTTCTTTCAGCCGTCACTACGTAGTAATAAGTATAAACATTATTCGAGCAGTAGGAGTATATTTTCTATTATTAGATACAATTTCAAACTGATGTAGATTAAATTCGTAAACCCTATAACTATGTTTGTTTGTTTTTTCTGCAGTATTACATAATAAATATTTAAGTTGATGGATGAATACGATATACGTATCTTCTAACAGATCTATACAATACAAATACCAGAGGATGGGCAAAACAAGTGCTGTTTATTCAGAATCTTCTGGATTTAGATATCTAAAGCTAGCCTTCTGTAACTCTATTATTAAACCTGCCGTCTCTCCCTTTAGATCATTGGTATCGAGGTTTGTATCATAGAGATTTTACTTTATTCAAAAGAAGGGTGTAGTTAGGAGTATAGATACTTATTATAAAAAGATGTAAATGTCAAATTATTTAATATTTGTGTAATGGAATATTAACTGTACATCAAAAGGAAAGGAACAAAACAGATATAACTGCTTTCGCATAGTCATTGTCTATAGTACGTGAACAAGATTTGTTTCTCGTATTCATTTGTCAGAAGTCTTAGTAAAATAGCACATATGGCCAATTTTAGTTTGAAAACATTTCAAAATATTCCAAAAACGTATTCGTATGAATACAGGAATACTACTGAGTCAGACGTTTACATGGGCTGGTTTTCTTCCAAAGTAAATCACAAAGTTTGTTTGTTTGTTTTTAAGTATGCACAAAGCTACACAAGGGCTATCTGTGCTCTGCCCACCACGGGTATCGAAACCCGGATTCTAGCGTTGTAAGCCCGCAGACATACCGCTGTACCACTGGTGGGCAAATCACAAAGTAAATGAGAAGTATGTTTAAACAAAGTGCTGAACAATTTATCAGTATTTTCATAACAGGCTGTGGTTACACCAAGAACCCTCCTAATATGAACTGCACTGATTTGTGTTTCCGTATACATTTCTACTCGTGACAAATATTAATTAGTATTTTGATCACCGAACGCACTACTGAATTTTAGAAACGGTTGAAATTTCTCAATTTTCTTAGTCATGTCCGCGATTAATTCATCAGAGAACGTGTTTATAAAAAGGCTAATATTTTCTAAGTATTTTTCCCGAAAATTAAGCTTACACACTTCATTCATCAAGATGATCAGTGCTGGTCGAATAAGCGTAACTTTTGGTGAAAAGCTGACATCCATTGGAAAAACCTTTCAGCACGCTTGGAAATCAATTATTTACTGTAGACGAACGCCTGGCCGGTTGTATGTCCAGTTCTCTACTGGACTGATTTATCCTCATGGTTTCTGTTTTCAAAGGTGTGGACTTGATAAAACCAGAATCAAAGAACTCGCTGAAAATCCTTTCCACTTTATTAAGTTGATCCTATTTTTTGTTGTTATATTTTTCTCTATTGGAGGATTATTCCACGATAATGTACCTCAGCTATAGCTTCCAACATGATTGGTAGTAACAGCATGAACACATGGCGCCAGATGTCTTATTGATCATTATAAATCTATAAGAACAGAGAATTAATGCTGCAACACGCTTTTCCTTAGTAAAAAAACCAAAAAAAACACATATTGTCCGTTAAACAGATTCGTAACATTATACAAAATAATAAAAAGCTAATGGTAAAATGACTCGTTATTTCATTCATTAATTAAAAAATTACATATTATCTGTTATTAGCAACTGTTAAAATCAAGAAGTATTGTTATCAAATTAAAAAAAAAATTAACCATGGTAAACAACCATAAAAACTAGGTTCATCGTTTTATATACTCCCTGTCGGTTAACGCCAGAACTCGTTATGACAGCCAAGAGAAAATATGAAATTATATCTACTTTGGTGATCACATGTCTAAGCTGACTTAAGAATAAGGCTTTTAAAATATATTTACATAAGTATTATAAAAAGTATGATTGCAATTGATAATTCAACGAACGATTAGACTCTGCTGTTATCTTGCGCATTTTTGCTATTAAACACAAAGCTACACGATTGTTTATCTATGCTGTACCTACCGCGGCCATGAAAACTCGAATTTTTAGCGTTATGAGCCCCCAAACTTACTACTCAACTACCGGGGGCTTATGTTCCTAATCGTAATTACGAACTCCTGCATCCTACAAACAGTTTGATTTGGTTTGTTTTGAATTTCGCCCAAAGCTACACGAGGGCTACAAACAGAAAAATACCACTTTACCTAAAATATATCGAACTTGTAGAAATATGATGAATTGTTTGTTTTTGAATTTCGCGCAAAGCTACACGAGGGCTATCTGCGCTAGCCGTCTCTAATTTAGCAGTGTAAGACAAGAGTGAAAGCAGCTAGTCATCACCACCCACCGCCAACTCTTGGGCTAGTCTTTTACCAACGAATAGTGGGATTGACCGTCACATTATAACGCCCCCACGGCTGAAAGCGCGAGC
>NW_013665721.1:651886-662569 GCF_000517525.1 Limulus polyphemus | reverse complement strand
AAGTTATCTTTTTTATTATTTTTTGACAAATCAGTATAAATAAGAAAGGTGCCCCTTGAGAGTTGTGCCCCTCTAGATTCAAAGTGTTTCCGCCGTCTATGAACATAATAAGCTTTACAGAAGCAATTAGAGTTTACTAGAGTGATGTTCACCAACAGGTTTCCAGATTTTTCTTTCAACTATAAAACCCTTCATAGAATGTTTTTTGGGTCATACTTCAGATGTTTTTGTAAATATATTTACTTAAGAAAATGGCAGGTTCACCAGATAAACAACTGGACTTTATTCTTGCACATAGTCATAAATGTAAAGTAGGTAAGTTTTCGACAATGTTAGCCAGTTAAACTATGACAAATAAAAACACTCAAAACTTCTCATACGAATGAAGCGCGTTGGTATTTTTTGCCGACATGTCGCTCAGTTTTGCATTATTATTATTATTATTTACAAATAAGTGTGAAGTGACATATTTTTATTTTTACCAAAATACTCAATTTTGATGATAAAAAACAACTCCAGTCTTTGAAAGAGCATAATCATTACGAAAGAAGTGAATTGGAACACCGCGTTGTTCTAGTCTTCAAATTACTTAAATTTGCAATTTGCCCCTCAAAAAGAAAGGTGCACCTTTCGAAATCGCTCTGGTTATAGGGTTTTTATCATTTTGTATCAAGATTTATTGAACCTACGTGTTTTTCTGACATCGTGAATAATTATGTTCGAATGGGTTACTTATGGTGAGTAAATAACACTACAAACGTCACTAAAACGTATTGGTAACAAAACCGAAGGCTGATTATAATGACGAGAAATGTAGTTTTAATCAAACTTATGTGTTTGAAAATGGTTGAATAAACATGTAATACGACGCATTTTAGCTGACGGTATAAAACAAATTAATCTCGACCGCCTCCTTTCGAAGTGGAGTACAAACTTCCCTTTGTCTATTTAATGAAACTTTATGCCTGCAGTTGGGGGAAAGAGGAGGGGGATATGTGATGTAGATTTCTTTCTACACCTGCTTTTGTGCTCTTTAATTATAAAAAAATAAATAAAAAATATTCAAGATTCATACAATTTCAGCTGAATCGAGTTTCCTTCACTTTTTGGTGAGTTTAGGTTAGTTGTTGGTCATATCAGATAAAAACAACAACAGCATGCTATGGTAAAAAGAGGTCTGCCAATTTTAGATCTTATCAGCAGAGATGGGGCAATGATAGAGAATGCCACCCAGTGGAGTTCTTATGCGCCTTCTGGGGAAGTATGTGTGATGTGTTTTTTGATTATCCACTGACCCTTCCGCTCTTTCATTACAAACGTGAGTGTTTGACAATATCCAACTAAGTTCCAGTTTCACTAGTTTTCCAGTTTTGTAAGATATGAAACTAAGTTCCAGTTTCGCTAGTTTCCAGTTTTGTAAGATATGAAACTAAGTTCCAGTTTCACTAGTTTTCTAGTTTTGTAAGATATGAAACTAAGTTCCAGTTTCGCTAGTTTTCCAGTTTTGTAAGATATGATAAGACGAACTGGTGTAAACAACAACAATAAAACCATTCCACACGTTTCAACTTTCTTTGCTAGAGAGTACAATTGTCATTCTATTGCTCAGATAACGCTTGAATTTTTATAATATTTTAAGATTCTGAATAACTGAGAACATATTCAAAGAAAAACACCTACGTTTAAGTTCTGATTTATCTTTATGTGTCCTAATAATATTGACTAAAGGTGTTGACTATTTACAGCACACTAAGATTATATTATACACCAATTCGAAGTCAAAATTAGCAAGTATACACACGAGAAAAAGCTTTTAAACGGCCCTATAATGGGCAAAGTCTACAAAGATGACACATGTGATTGATTTTTACATTTTGTATAGAATGTCATTCGTTGCATGTATTTACCTATGGAGAAGATGATAACAAGAAGAACACGGTTGCCTAGACACGCATATCAAAGTAAAGAGTGTAGTTTATAGAAGCGGATAATCACTTCTAAGTTAAAGAAAAACTTTTCTAGAGACGCTGTGAACAGAGAAAACAATCCCATTATAACAGATGTACACTCAGAAGTCTAGGATCGGAGCGGGAGGGGGTATACAGCATTCAGTGCTTTATCCTTCCGTATTCTGAAGCTGGTGAGACTTCGTCTAAGAACAAGATACATCATTAGCAATGGTGTTGCCTCTAGATACATGGAGGTCTGTGAAAATAAAGCCTTTACAGACAGGCATTCCTCAGTCTGTAGCCTATACACTGTAGGTAATGTAAAAAAAAAAATCGATTTCTTTTTCCCAGAACTTCCGCTTCCACCGAGAAAAAGGAAATCACTTTTAGTTTTTCTTCCTTTTCTAATTTATCATCTTAACTGAGGTAGCACTACAGGTTCGGTTAGAAGACTCAGAAATCTTCAGCATCATTTTTTTAAAACTCACTTATTTAGTCTACGTACAATCTTTTATCAGTTAATGGCTTATCTCGTTTGTTCTCGTCTCTCATGATTTCTCTATTTCCTGATGGAAATAGTAACTGAAAATATTATTTCAATTGTGCTTCAAACCGACATTGGTTAAAAGCAAATTTTCAAGTTCTAAATATTATAGAGGTTTTTTTTTTCTATAGCTATGGTTATTTTGACTATAAAGCTATTGCAGATTCATAAAATATTACAAATGAAATCTATTTTTATTCCCTCTCGCGGAACGAAACCAAATCTACGAATCCAATTTGTTTTAGAGATATAACAGTACCACACGAAACATATAAGATTTTCAGTCTTATATTTTAAACATATACTTACCTTTTTTGTTAGAATTTAAGCACAAACCTACACAAGGGGCTAATTGTGCTCTTATCACCACGGGTATACGAAACCCGGTTTCTATCATTGTAATCCGCAGACATACCGTTGTGCTACTGGGGGAACCGGTGTGTTCTATTTTAATCTATGTTTTGAGTATCATACTAACCATTAATTTAAACTGTATAAATATATACAATTATAGAACGATGCTGTTCTGCAATAACGTAGTCGATACCTAATATACTGGTAAAGGACTTGAAAAAATAAATAAAAGTATGGGATTAATATGAAAGTGGGTAAAATAACCATAACCATGTTTCTTGTAACCATAACCATGTTTCTTGTAACAATAACCATGTTTCTTGTAATCATAACCATGTTTCTCGTAACCATAACCATGTTTCTTGTAACAATAACCATGTTTCTTGTAACCATAACCATGTTTCTTGTAACCAAAACCACGTTTCTCGTAACCATAACCATGTTTCTCGTAACCATAACCATGTTTCTTGTAACCATAACCATGTTTCTCGTAACCATAACCATGTTTCTTGTAACCATAACCATGTTTCTTGTAACAATAACCATGTTTCTTGTAACCATAACCATGTTTCTCGTAACCATAACCATGTTTCTTGTAACCATAACCATGTTTCTTGTTCCCATAACCATGTTTCTTGTTCCCATAAGATTTATTTATAAATAAATAAATAAACACCATTTACAATGGCCAGGTGGTTAGGGCGCTCGAGTCGCAATCTGAGGGTCGCGGGTTCGAATCCAAGTCACACCAAACATGCTTGCCTTTTCAGCCATGAGGGCGTTATAATGTGACGGTCAATTCCACTATTCGTTGGTAAAAGAGAAGCCCAAAAGTTGGCGGTGGGTGGTGATGACTAGCTGCCTACCCTCTAGTCTTTCATTGCTAAATTAGGGACGGCTAGCGCAGATAGCCCTCGTGTAGCTTTGCGCGAAATTCAAAACAAACAAACCATTTAAAAAAGGTTTGTTTTGTTTTCTGCCCATCGTGAGTATAAAAACCCGATTTTTAGTATTATATCCCCTAGGACGTAACGCTGAGTTTTAAACAATGGTTTAAAAAAAAAGTATTTTTTTCGATTTCTGACGTTTTCAGTTAAATATTCGTATAAATTCAAAATGTGTTAAACAGATGTTAATTTGTTTCTTCAAATGAACTATTACATTTATCATAATAGATTTTAAGGTCGGGCTAATTGAAATTGCCATCAACGTGCCGTGTACATCAAAATGATTTTGTACAAAAACGCTATATGAACATAAACAATAAACAACTAAGTGCACTGTATATTAGAATGACAAGCAGGTGGGTTTTTTAAATATCCTGTAACGTACTTGGTTTATAAAGAACAGATACAGAGGTTAGGGTCATGGAATCTAATGATACCTACCTGTCTTCTTGGCGGCTTATAGTTCCTGGAAAACAACCTGTTTCAACTCATCCCTTTCCCCCTCAACTCTTTGCGTGTATGGTTCTTATTATACAGATGTCAAGATCAACATGGTTGAACGCTTACCTTCGGGAGACAAAGGCAGCGTAAAAGGCTGCTTTATTGCATATTCCGTGCAGATATATTCGTGCTCTAGAACCCAAACTGTATTAGTTTGGCTAAGGATGATCACATTTATTCTTTTTGTTCTATTACTATGCTGTCTTACATACATGTGTCTGGTTACGTGCGTTTCTTGTCCATATGGAAACCTCTGGTGACTGTGCTGACATGGAATGTAGCCTGGAGCTCTCAGACAGGTAGGATTAAAACAATTTCAATGTAAACATACGTGGTTATTCCTGAAAAGAGGGTTACAGTAGTTATTATAAAAATATGGTTTCGAAGAACGAAATTGGAAGTTGGTGTGGTAGTGAAATAGATCTGTTGAACGTTACAGTAGTTACTATAAAACATTGTTTGGAAGAATGAAAGTGGAATGTGTTGTGGTAGTGAAATAGATCTGTTGAACGTTACAGTAGTTACTATAAAACATTGTTTGGAAGAATGAAACTGGAATGTGTTGTGGTAGTGAAATAGATCTGAGAATGTTGTGGCAGTCAAATACTGTAGGATGTTATGTTTAACAAGAAAAGTAATGGTCATCAAGGATATTGAAACAAGTACACTGTGTTTATAACATAGACTGTAAGTACTAGTGATCATCAAGGTAAGTACATCGAAAATAATAAATGCGTGTTTTGGTGTTTTTACAACTGGAGTGAAAATACTAGTGATCATCAAGGTAATCACATCAAAATGAATGAATGTGAGTTTTGGTGTTTTTATAACTGGAGTGAAAATACTAGTGATCATCAAGATAATCACATCAAAATGAATGAATGTGAGTTTTTGGTGTTTTTATAACTAGAGTGATAATAATAGTGATAATTAGTATTTTAAATTAGGAGCTATTTCGAGTAAAGTTACACTATCAGGATCATTTTTTCAATACTGGAAGGGAAAAGCTTATAAAATAATCTTCATTACGTGAGCAATATTCATTACTGAAATTGAATACGTTCACCTGAAATTATTATTTTTTGTTTTTACCCGAGAGCAGCCGCGAGTAATCTTCCGACCGAGTCAAATATTTTGTTCTGATTACAACAAAATCAATGAAGCAAATAACATATTTCAATCTGCTTTAAAGTAAAGTAGATCTGGACTAATAATCAAATACCGCTTGCGGATTTCGTGAAGAACAGAGCGTGCTCGAATAACAAAATCAAGTAGGTTCAACAAGATAAAGTTAATTAGAGCCAAAAGTTATTCCATCACGTGGAGTAAAATCTAATTAATCGTTCTGTTTGTTAGAGATGAAATGTTCCGCTGCTGTATTCTGTATGTATTGAGATTACTCATTCTAGCTCTACCAACATTCTGTAAATATGTTGGTTGAAAACTGAATGAAAACAACATCTGATCTAAGAGATGGGCGAAACATTCCACCGAAACGGAATTAACCTAGAGTACGATTCCACATAAAGGATGAAATTTGCTGAATCAGAAGCAGATTGTAAGTTTTTGAATTTCAGATCGAAACGGAACATAATTTAACAATTATAGAGTAATTTTCCTTCGTTATTAAACGCTAACATGATAACAGAACAATGTCACATGTGAAATTTATGAAGTGAAAAAAAAAAAAAAGATTCCGAGCTGATTGCTATAAGTATTCACTCTCCCCCTATTTTGTATGCATCATTCAGGTATTTATGTTTTAAAAAAAGCGAGTATCAAATATTACAAAATCCTAAGAACAGAGCCGGCCGTAGGAAGACAAAGTAGGCATTTGACTAGGGCGGGAAAATGTAGGGGCTGCAAGAAAGAGAGTAATAGGAAATGCTAAAAACAAAAAGAAAAAATTAAAGAAAGTGAAAGGAAGGGAAAATGAACCATAAGAGAGGAAATAAAAAGAGAAATAAAGCATAACATTAGGGGAAGAAGGTCATTGGTTAAAACAAAACATAGCAAACTTAACATTTCAGTAAAGTCTAAGCAACATAGAGGTATTGTACTATATTTCTATAAGCCAATGATTATCGCTTCCTGTGACGCGGTGGCGATTTGTTATTGTTGTAAAAAGTTCCAGAAACTAAGACTTTCTAGAAAATCCACATCTAGAAGATTCCATGAACGCTTATCGTCTGCAATACAACAAGGTGTGACTGAGTTAGGTGAAAGTTATGTCTTTGTATGAGCGTACAGTGGATATCAACATAGAAAGTATAATGTTTCTGTTAATGTTTTTCAGAGACTCTATCTAGTTTAATAACAAAATGTCATTATGGTAGACATTGCCTCTCTGGGACTGAGTACAGGAAACGAAAGACAGCAATGAAAGGAAACATAGGGGTTCTATTAAAAACAAATGTGAAGAAAGATTTGGATGTTTTTAAGAAGTTTATTTGTGAATATATTAAACGTCAAACCACTGAAAAATATTTGATGGATGGGAGGGTATAGACTAGAAGCTGTGCGTGCTGTTACTTGGATAGAAGATTTGACACTCATTGGAACTCATGGAACAACAACAAACCGTCAAGCTAAGATTCTCGCACCTAAGCTACAAAGCTTCATGATCGGGCGTGATGCGTTATTTGAACTAACATAACTATAAAAACAACAACAAAAACATGAGGAATTTGCCAGGGCCCTGACAGATGTTAACCGAGACTTTTAAAAACTGGATATGAGTGTATCAAAATTATTCTCCAACACTTTGGTGGACACAATAAACTTTTTTCTTTGACACTCCATATTAACCTCTTCTAGTTACACAAAACATAAAAAAGTAAACGAAAAAGACAAAATTGTCAGAAATCCTTGTAATATTATGCACAGAGAAGGGGGGGGTCATAAGGTCATCTGCCAACTTTGCAAGAAAAACCTATAAAAGCGAAATAGAAAGATATGTCCATGATAGATACCAAGGGTTCCTGCAAAATAGACATGAAGCAAACGTTTAGACCCACGCCATAACAGAGCATATGCACAATAAACACACTTTCTTACATCCTAGCCAACCTCCTGCGAATTTCTTGGATTGAAACTACAAAGAAGACTTTTTAATCCAGAACCACAAATATCAATTAACAAAAGCGTTGGATAACCACTTATATAACGTCTAAGTGTTGTTGTGACTATTCAAGTTACTAATATATCGTATATATATTTATAATGTAACTGATTTGTTACAGTTTCTTTCAACATTGTGTATATTAATATAACCTTGCACTATTAAATGACAGGGTTAGTGTTACGTCAACAATGACATTCCTATTTAGTCTCCACCTACATAACATACACAAGTAACTTTTATATATATATATATATAAATTATTTTAATTAATTTGATGGTTTATGTATTATTACATCACAATAAATTTAAAATAATTTTAGATAAGTATTACAGAAATTGCCTTAACTTAGTTCTCGATAAGAAGAATGTAATAGCATCTAGGTCGCACACCTGGTTTGCACAACGCCGTTTCCGAAAAGACCTTTCCCTCAACACTATTATATTTCTACATATATCATGCTTCGCCGGCATAAGACGTTTTGTAACATAACGATTGGAAGTTAAAGATTAAGTATTAGATGATGATATATTCAAATTTCCAAGCAGACTTAAAATCACAGAAATATAATGGAATGGATAAAGGAATATAAGGGAATGGATAAGGGAATATGAGGGAATGGATAAAGGAATGGATAAGGGAATATAAGGGAATGGATAAAGTAATGGATAAGGGAATGTAAGGGAATATAAGGGAATGGATAAAGGAATATAAGGGAATGGATAAGGGAATATAAGGGAATGGATAAAGTAATGTATAAGGGAATGGATAAAGTAATGGATAAGGGAATATAAGGGAATGGATAAGGGAATATAAGGGAATGGATGGATAAGTTCATTAAGAACTTAGTGCAACAGTCCATAATAATCTGTTTCGCCATTTTTGAAACTCTGCAAGAAGAATAAAGAAGAAAGGTGATTTATTTCCTTTCCAAACGTCAACAATATAAAAACAAGAGTTCAGGTGTGACATTAAAAAGCAACTCATGAACAGTAACATTGCTCTTACAGATCAAAAATCTTAATCGAGAGATGTCAATTCACTGGAATTTTATGGTGAATCCAAGGCGTCGTCAAGGGTCGTCCTACCAGGAACGAATCCAGTTCATGCAATAGAGTATCTAGAAGATAAGAAAAATCATCCCTCTCTCTCTCTATCGAAATGTATACACTGTTCTGAAAATTCTTCTGGCATTGACAATCACGGAAAACTAATGTACGACGACATAGGAGAGTTTAGTTGGTATTTCCATCACATCGATTGAGCTGAATCATTGAACTTGAAAGATTTTAGATTGTCCTACAGATTTCATTTTACCAGACTAAAACTGTATAAATTTGTTGTGTAAAAGTTATACTCAGCATTCATTTTGAATTTGTAATGAATAGTTCAAGTAAATTCTTTTGCATGTAACAATAAATATACATGTTGTTCAATGCAAAACAGTACATTAGTTTTTGTCATATAATTGACCTTATTCTGCACAAATCCAATAGCATATAATAACTTTTTACTTTGTCTACAACGGCAAAAAAACTTTGCTTTGGTTGTTATTAAGCACAAAGCTACTCAGTGGGCTATCTGTACTCTGCCCATTATGGGTATCGAAACCCGATTTTAGTGTCTTAAGCCTGCAAACTTATTACTAAACCAGTGGGGGGCGGCAAAAACCTAAGGATGTCATTGGCTAAGAAGAAGATTCTTCGTAAAACTCTAGGGTAAACAGAGAATGTACGCACTACATATACGATACTAAAATCGATTTGAGGGGTTTAATATCCAAATATTTACTTTTTTTTGTGGCAAATGGAACATAGTTTTATTAAAATTTAGTATAATTATGTTCATTAGCATGTAATATGGTTAAACGGTTAAAAACAGGTTCGCTAAGGTAGATATGCGATATGTTTTAACTATTCAGGAATGATTAGCAGTAGGCTTAGAATGTATCGTTGATCGTTGACTTATTGCTTTCGCTATCCATTCTCAAAATCTTAACAGGATTACACCTGAGAAAGAACTAAATGCTCACTATCGCTTTTATCGAACGACTTTTTTTTTTACAAAATGATCAACGCTAAGTGTATCGTGAAGTTATCAACTAAAAGGTTTTAGATTCCTTAATGTTTTCAATCTGCATCTGACGTCAGCATAATCCCAGTTTTTGTGATTAATGAAAACAATGATAATAATAATAAGGCTTACATAAAACATTAACTTAGGCACCTTTAAGAACACGAAGTTATAATTGACGTATTGGCTAGTGTTGTTACATAAACTCGTATACGATTTTTTTTGCTGCGTCACAGTGGCTCATAAAATGGCTCCGAGTTTTTTGTTTTTTTTTGTTGTTGTGTTTTTTCCAAGTGCAAACTTTTAGCTCATAGCTCCGTAATCTCTAGGGCGATTTAAGAACTAATTACAGTTTTGGACTCAGGAGGTCAAACGCTTTCGACTGATTAATTTGATCACGCCCAAGTTCTCATAGATTAACTTAATCTAATCCTGCCTAAAAGAATTTTAATTTGAGGACAGGCTGATGGAGATCCCGATGAGTAATAAAATCGAATCGGGTACACGCGCGCCCCACGCTTGGTATTGCTGGCGCACAAAAATATAGCTAATAAAAAGGGGGAAAAAAAGGTCTCATTGATTAATTGACTCGAATCCTGCCTAAAAGAATTTGAAGTGTCACGGCTATTGATGATTCCATCTTGTTTTTCAGAATTTTCGCACAAAGCTACATGAAAGGATACCTGCGCATAGCTGTATAATTTTGGACTGCTGGACTAGAAGAAAAGGCAGCTAGTCAAGAACACCTACCGCCAACTCTAGAGTTACTCTCTTGTCTAATCGAAAAATGGGATTTGACTGTCATTCTTATAGCGTGTTTTTGTAGCAACGGGACGGAGGTACGGCCTCGGGTGGGTGGGATGTTGTGAACAAATTTAAGAACGCACTGCTGAAAATAGCGAAATCAATGTGCAATTCTGTGGTCAAGCTTAACCTCTCACTCCCACCCTCTATATGAATATGAAAAAGTAACATTTAGACAAAAATTATCAAAATAAAATACTTCATAATAAGCACTTCATATCTAATTTAATATATTTTTAAAGGGCGTAACATAAAAGCCTGGTGAAAATCTATGATTAATCAAAAACAACCAACACTAATTACATGGTTTTCGGGTGGTTTTTTCCTTTGTAGTTAGAGCAGCTGAGGTTCTATTTGCGCGCCCATTCGTGGCACAGCGGTATGTCTGC
>NW_013665721.1:650903-651876 GCF_000517525.1 Limulus polyphemus | reverse complement strand
GTCCAGAGCACAGATAGCCCATTATGTAGCTTTGTGCTTAACTACAAATAAACCAACAAAAATCTATTGGCACTGATTTACATGTAATGGCGGTTTGTGAAAAAAATACAGACTGGGTATGCATTTAAACATGCTTTTTCTCATGATTACTTATGAATTGGAAAGCAAACTTTAAGATAGTTCATGTTAAATTCCACTGCAACACGGAGACTGCGTCAGAACTGATCTTGTGACAGTTATCAGTCAATGGAAACGTTTCTACTGTGGTGAGTTTGGCAAGTATAGTAACATACTTAGTTATTTATACAGTAGTTTAAATACAATAATTATTGTTCATTCGCGGGGCCTCTACCAGTGCGAGGCCTGGTTCGGCTGCACTGCTTGTAGTTCCTTCAGGTCGCTCCTGGCAGGACGTGAAAAACGAACCCTCGTAAGCACAGTCCGGACACGGTAAATCGGGCAATGCTTTGCATTCTCCTGTAATGACTAATCTCATTTTCCATTAGTGTTAAGAATATAATTTAAGCTGAATATTGCCCAACAACATTATTTTGACCAAAGATCAAATCCATTATTTTTCTGTTATTTTTAGTATTCGAAAATGTCAAATTTAAAGAAAGAGTAAAAATCATCTGACATACATTAATATTTTGTGGTTAAATAATATTCAGCCTTACCACCAGGCCGCGGTACTGTTCCTCCGCATACCCTTTTTTGTAATTTTGTGAACACGAACTGGAGTTTATTTTGTTAATGTTTACTGGAATTCGTTACTTCGACTTATGGTTTCTTCGGGATAAACCGAAATACTGAGTTATCTTATAAAAAGTACACATCCTTAAGGGCCCGGCATGGCCAGGTGGTTACGGCACTCGACTCGCAATCTGAGGGTCGCGGGTTCGAATCCCCGTTACACCAAACATGCTCGCCCTTTCAGCCGTGGGGGCGTTATAATGTGACGGTCAATCCCACT
>NW_013665721.1:646102-650666 GCF_000517525.1 Limulus polyphemus | reverse complement strand
GTGGTGATGACTAGCTGCCTTCCCTCTAGTCTTACACTGCTAAATTAGGGACGGCTAGCGCAGATAGCCCTCGTGTAGCTTTGCGCGAAATTCAAAAACAAAACAAAAACAAAACACATCCTTAAGTAAGTAACTTACCCCAAACCTAACTGAATATACGTATTTGTCACCTTGAAACAAAAATTTCTGGTATTATGAAAACTAATAGCATCAGAATTTGTTGCTGTGGCAATATAATAATAGTAATTATTATTATTATTTTACGGGAAATAATTCAAAAAATTCCGAAAGAACACAAGAAAGACGAAGAAAGTCTATTGGGAAAAATTAAATTTTGCGTTGGAAATTATGAGAACAACATATATATGAAGATGGAAGAGTCATGAAATGCCGAATAACACGAATATGTAATCATGGGTGGAATCAGATTTTTATTGACTAACTAGTCTTATTAAATCTGTTGTTTCTTCCTCCATGACATACACGTCGAGTGCTTGCTTGTACAAGCAATTCACGTCGACTTAAGTTTTACTGTTCTTTAGGCCATGAAATATGTTGTTAAAACCTAGTTCGTGACTTGGCAAGCTGCCAAGGGTCAAAGAAATCACATACTTTAGTTGCCTAGGTAACCTGTGCGGTGGATTTTCAAATATATATCTATTTTTTTATAGTTATTACGTTAGGCCTTTTTGATTTCATAAGCTAGAAGTGTGGGTGTTAGCAGCTTACAATGCTTTTTTGAAATTTCACGATGTTTACTGAACCTATTATTAAGTTTGTTTTCAGTGGATATTCAGCTTTTTAATTACGCGTTTCGCGATATCTTGAAGAATGATAAATTCAATTACTGAACCTTTCGAAACGATCAACTTTTAAACTTCTTATAAGCAAAAAGGCGTTATAGAGGATCACTAATATATCTAATCCTCTAACAAAATGTTTTTCAAACAAGTATAGTACTGTAACAAGGCAGATGTTTTGAGGTTTACAACATTTAGAAGTATTTCAATTGGTATTATAGGAAGAAAGTTCATTTAGATTAAAGGAACTTTTCTGAGGAAAACAAAATGGATGAATGTAAAGGCTTCGCTCGTGGTACCGCATCCCCTGATAAAGAGTTTTGATTGTTAGATTAGGTATTCAAACTAACTCTATACATGGCTGAAAGAAAATGTCATTTATCTTAGTTTTATAATTAACAGACGGTTGTGATCATTATAAAGCATTTGCTCTCACCCATTTAGAAGTATACTACTGTTCATATTATTAGAGGTGGCGAATGAATGATTATTTTAACAATAAAATTATAATTAACAGATGGTTGCGCCCCCCAATGGCACAGCGGTGTGTCTGTGGGCTTACAACGCTAGAAACCGGGTTTCGATACCCGTGGTGGGCAGAGCACAGATAGCCCTTGTGTAGCTTTGTGCATAATTAAAAACAAACAGATGGTTGCATTCTTTATATAGCATTTGCCCTCACCCATTTTGAAGTATACTACTGTTCATATTATTAGAGGTGGCGAATGAATGATTGTTTTAACAATGAAAGTGCAAAAGTTTTATTGAAATGGTTTGTCTTCCACTGTTTGTGCATTAACCTCTGCTGTGGTATTCAGGCATACTACGTGTTTTTTACTACCTCATTTAATGTTTGTCATAGGAACCACTAAACTACTCCTATTCTAGTTACGTGCTGAACTGGGTCACTTAACTAGGTTATTACATACATTATCTCGTGGGAAAGATTCCTATAAAATGGAGCTTGAAGCAATGAAATATACAGTGACCTTTTCCACTTACAGGCTATGTAATATCACAAGGATATAGCCTTCCATGTTTTACAGTGCGAATTACCATCAGCCACATGGATAGAGAACGCACCCAGAGAAGAATAGTATTATTGTTTTGTGTATATAATGCTATGTTTTCTCAGTCTGGAACAGATTCGACACTAGAGAGCAAAAAACACAAAACACACACACACAAAAAAAACACAGAAAATGGCACAACCTACCAGAAGTCTCGACACATTCGTGCAACTTCGTCAATCTCACATTGTTTTCTGGTAGGAAAATTGTTCAACTTTGTTCTGATTACTGTGTTTTTGTTCTCTTACTACTACATGGCATTGTACTACTTTATGATTAAGATTCAACGCTACTTATTAAAAAATGCTTATTTTCTGAGAGCTCTCCAGTAAACATGTACAAAGATATACTTGTCCCCACTTAATTGTTCTTTGGCTTCCCTTTGTTATACATCCTGTACAGTTTCTTTATTTTCTTTAAACTCAGTTGATGTCATAGAATTCAGATTTGCTCTGTAATACATTTTCTAATGAACCTTCTGTTAATTTTCAGAATCTACCCAACTTCATTAAGTGAATGGTCTATTTTGCTGAAATATCACCCCCAGTAACCTTCTGATTAATACATGTTACTAATAGTTTGTTATACATAGAGCTGAGTATATCATATCGATATGAGTTTGAATATGAAAATCAGCAAATTAGTGATAGCTACAGTGAACTGCATATATTAGAACTATATTTTGAAATTGTTTGTTATTTAGCTGATTGTGCGATACCACCAAAAACTCATAATTTTTTGGGTGGGGGAGTTATATAACAGTCTTTCCGACACAAAATATTCATTCATACACACAGATCATAAAGATGTGTTAAGATTAGGGATTTATAATTGCCAAACGAGAATACCCCTTGTACTTAATGAAACAAAGAAATATGGATCAACTTGGGGCACCAGAATCAATCAGAAAGAGATCTGGAACACGTCTTATTCTAGCCATGGTAAGCAAAGTATGGCATCTTGTAACAAGTGAGAGTCCATAAACACAAAAGTCAGTGGCAAAAGCTATTCACTTGTCTCAGACAACAGCATGAAACATAGTAAAGAAGGATTTCCGTCTGGAAATGAGACCAACAGGATATGGGTTCACCAAGATAAAGTTTCCAGTCAGACTTTCATTTCAATCATTGAATATCTGAAACAGCTGAAAAATGAAAAAGTATTCATGCTATTCCATAAAAAGACATACCTGTCAAAATTAGCTAGATGCTGTGCCTATGGATTTATATGTGATCATACTGTAGAAATGGGTTCTAAGAAACCGTTGTCTTCATTTACTACAGATATTATGGAAACAAGCAGGCAGGAGTGGTGTGCTTTGGACATGACAACCTTACGATGGAACCTTTTATTATGGAAACTACGCAGCAGGGCTATTGTCAAGATACACGGTCGGTCGTCAAATAGAGCTTTATCCTATGTGATGGCATGTATTGTAACAACGTGGGTAGACTCTTAAATCGTTTTATTATAACGCGCTCAACCCATATAGTATGCTGTTATGAATCCCAATGTGTAAAATACCGTTGTTGAAGAACATGTACAATATAGTGACATTTGTGGACGCTTTATTTAGTGCACCCTCTCAAGGTCGGAACTACATTTTAAAGTCATTTACAAGTCCATGAAAAAACAGTTATTTCTAAGCGTAGACCCTGTCAATATGTCATGTGTATGTGAGCCGGGAACATTTTTAGATCACTATATATGATCACGTATTATTTTCACGATATAAAAGGATATTATGAATAAATCTACCATAACTCGAAAACTAGAGGTGATCAGTAATTTCAACATGAATTTGTTGTTGTTACTCGGCGTTATGTGTTAATATTATATTCTGACAGTGACATGAAATCAGGGAACCCTGACAGCATTTGGTGCTTAACTTCAGTCTTCTAACCCCCATACATCTGGCCCCGTGAATCTAATAATAGCAGAAACTTCCTATTAGTGTAGCGCCATATGTGGCTCCATGAATCATATAAACATGGCCTCTGACCCTAAAGACGATGTAGTGACGTATTCTCACGGAAAGAACGTGAAAAGCAAAGTCGAAGTTAATGCTCTTGTTTTTAAAAGTCATTGTGGCCATTGCGATTCTTTGTTCTAGGATACGCTCTGTACATTTTATCGTTTTGACATGAATTTTGATCGGTCTGATAGATCAATTCGTTAACGTGGCTGACGTAGTATTAATATTATAGGCGAGTCTAAAGCAGAAGAAAAGAGAGAGAGAGAAAAAAAAGAGTTTGTTCATTCTTGGGATACTCGCGCAAAGCTCCTCAAAAGTTATCTGCGCTATTCGTCCTTAATTTTGAAATGATAGACTAGGGGAAGGCAGCTAGTCAACACCACTATCCGCCAACTCTTGGGCTACTTTTGTTTGACTGGAGAAAAAAAAATATATATATATAGAGAGAGAGAATTCAGTGTCTGTGTATGACGAATATATAAATTATATAAATAAATTGTGTTTTGTGCTGTAAATTCTTTCTATAAGTTGCAAAGTCATCTGAAACATATTCGATTTACAGAATGGTTCACCAGCACTTATATGCAAATCCTACCAAATGGTCGCTCAAACATTGTCATTAGTACTTGTACGTGGAGCCACGACACTGTTCTAAATATTCGTACTCTCTTAATATGGCCAGGTGGTTAGGGCGTTCGACTCGCAATCTGAGGGTCGCG
>NW_013665721.1:643676-645323 GCF_000517525.1 Limulus polyphemus | reverse complement strand
AACCCTCTTAATATATTATAAAATATTATTTTATTGTATAGGTAATTTTGTCGACCTGACATGCCTATTATGTAAAGTTCAGATTTACTGTCTTTAATTGTTTTTTGACTCACAAAGTTCATAATTAAACGAACACACACATATATATATATAGTAGACCAGCGAGCATAGTCTAGTAGATGGCGTATCACACTGAAAATACAAGAGTCTCGAGTTCGATACGTGATGATACGAAGCACACTTCACACTTTCAGTTCTGGTTGCGTTATAAGAGTGACAGCCAATACTGTTGTTCAGTTAAGATTAACTGCTTTAGGCGGCGGGTGCTACCAATTGGTTGCATTTTCCCCTGATTCGCAGTTCAAAATTAGGAACGGTTATGCCTGGGGGACTTTGGGGGACTTACCGGCCTTTGACCTGGTCGCTTACGTGAACAAACAAACAAGTAAATCAACCAATCCAAGTTTTCGAAATTTTGAGTGAAGCCAGATAACGTTAAGCTTTTATTCACAGTAGTCAAAGCGCTACACAATGGCCAAAGCATTACATTTGTTCACAGTGCATAGATTCTCGTGTCGTAATTAAGTATTTGTCAAAGTATACAAAGTTTAAATAACAGGTCGCAACATTCCCAAGTTTTATTTTCTATGATTTTACCGTAAGTAAGTACCACATCTATCTGAAAGTTATGTCTGTAAATTCTGACTGTAAACTTCGATATGCAATTTAAAGGTAATTCAGGGAAATGGTTTATTGGAAATTTTATTCGCAGAAAATTTCATATCGAATGATAAATTATGCTACAATAACAGCCCTCGTTTTTGTATTAACTTTAAAGACGAGTAAAAAAATGGGAAATACTGAGGTATTTTAAAGATAATTGAACTTTCCATATACGTTAAATAAACACCATCAATATCTCAAAACCATACAAGAATTTCAACTAGATCTCTTTATATACACACATATATATATACTGATAAAAGATTGCTGTATCGAATTTTAATTATGTCACTGTATACATATACTGTTATTCTTACCTAATTTTAACTTGTTTGTTGATTTTTATATTCTTGTTACAATATATATAATCATATAATTATTGTGGAATTATATGTTACTTGCTCACAATTCCATTACATGAATATATTTCTCACCTGAGCAATGCCAGTTACTCTCATTACTCTCCAGGTAATAATAATACTTTTTATTTCACCTAACGTTTCGCCATTGTCGTTTCATCAGGGCTAGTAGTACAAAAACTGTTAGATGAAGTTTGTTTGATTTTCTTTGTTTGTTTGTAGTTAAGCACAAAGCTACACAATGGGCTATCTGTGCTCTGCCCACCATGGGTATCGAAACCCGGATTCTAGCGTTGTAAGTCCGCAGACATTCCGCTGTGCCACTGATTGTTTTAACAATAAAATTATAATTAACAGATGGTTGCGATCTTTATAAAGCATTTGCCCTTGCCCATTTAGAAGTATACTACTGTTCAGATTATTAGAGGTGGCAAATGAATAATTGTTTTAACAATAAAATTATAATTAACAGATGGTTGCGATCTTTATAAAGCATTTGCCCTTGCCCATTTAGAAGTATACTACTGTTCAGATTATTAGAGGTGGCAAATGAATAATTGTTTTA
>NW_013665721.1:637625-643018 GCF_000517525.1 Limulus polyphemus | reverse complement strand
GTCATTTGAATAAGATATACGAAAATATTAAAGTGTAAGAGTAGTTTCATAACTTACATAGATGAATTATTAATTAAACTTATTAACGAGTCATTTGAATAAGATATACGAAAATATTAAAGTGTAAGAGTAGTTTCATAACTTACATAGATGAATTATTAATTAAACTTATTAACGAGTCATTTGAATAAGATATACGAAAATATTAAAGTGTAAGAGTAGTTTCATAACTTATATAGATGAATTATTAATTAAACTTATAAACGAGTCATTTGGATAAGATATGCGAAAATATTAAAGTGTAAGAGTAGTTTCATAACTTATATAGATGAATTAATAATTAAACTTATAAACGAGTCATTTGGATAAGATATGCGAAAATATTAAAGTCAGAAAATCATCGTATCTGCAGATAAACCAGTTGACCTTGAACTTTTGCGGGCCATATCTACCCATTCAAACATTTAATCTACCAAAAAAATATAAGTGTCAAGCCCACTATATTATTGGATTTACCACTTATCACTGAGTTATTCTTATTTCAGGGAATTCCGCCTCCCATCAGTAACCCTTGACGATAGCAAATAAAGACAGATCTCATATAATATATATTATATATATATATATATATATAAATGCTGAATATTTCTGAAGATCCTCTACAAATATAGGATCACTGTGTGAGTAAAAGACATCTCCAAAGTTCTCTGTGTCACGGTAGCATCTGACTGTTGCTTGCAGGAACCCACAAGACACAGTATTTCCGAGTTTGAATTCGGCTTATCACAAACGCTCTAAGCTTCCCTCATAATTCAATAAGTTCCGCGAGACAAGGCCTAAGTAGGTATGCGTATTTAATCAGAGCAAGCGACCAACTTAAAGCAAAACTTAACATCAACCTGGTAATAAGATTAGCTAAGTAAGTATACATTTTTACTTATTAAGATTAAAATGCATTGTTTCATCAATTGGGTACCCCGTGCTGTTAATGGTATTTTGGGCCGTAATCCTAATAATATCTCCCGATGTTCAGCCGGCTTAGTAGATTAGGTTAGTCTTAGATACATATGTTTAACAACCCAAAACAACCTCTTAGTATAACAACGAAAAAATATATAAAAAATAATAAAATTCGATGTATTAAACATTCTAACCAATATTGTTAATGAGAGCAACAATATAGAAATAATAGAGTATACGTTACTCAGGGCGCACACAAAAAATAACTGTTGGCTTGAAGTAGTGTCGTAGATTTCATGTTAAAATAATAAACTTAAAGGAACATCTCCAGCTTTAATTTAAATAATCTTTCTTAAGGATGATAAATATATATATGCGCGTGTGTTGCTATACGTTACTATATGCGCGCGTGTGTGTGTTGCTATACGTTACTATATTCACTTTATTATTTTTATATTCTTAAAAGTTCTTTATCTTTCCATCTGAGATTTGGTAAACATAAGTTTAACTTTAATGTACTTATCCGTTATTTTAACTTTAGCTTTAAATTATGTTTAAATATTTAGTTAATGATTACTTTATATCTGCGTTACGATTTAGTTAAGTTCATTGTATGCATATATCTTCGTTGCTTTCAAGACAATTGGTACAATAATTAATTATTTTAGAAAGTTGGAATGCTATTTTTCTTTATTCTTGTATGCTAACTTAACTTCTCAATACGTCAAGCACAACAGCTAATAACGATAAACTACCAAAAACATGTTTTCTATTGTACGTGTGTATGTTTGGTATTCGAATTTTCGATAGGATCAGTTTATAAATTTACAGAATACACATACATATAACACACACACACACACACATATATATATATGTATAATACACATAAATATAACACACACACACACATATATATATAATACACATACATATAACACACACACATATATGTATAACACACATACATATAACATATATATATATATATGACACATCTACATATAACACACACATTTATATATATATATATATGTAACCATTGAGACTTAGTTATGGAAAAACCTAACTGGTTTTCGTTGCAGTTGTTTCTTCACTGCCACCTTTTTCTAACACCGACATCGAACACCAACCTCACTTCAGTAACGAACCCCCCACTGACGTCACCGTTTCTGTCGGCCAAACAGCACACTTGCAATGCAGAGTTGTTGACCTTGGGGATAAAATGGTATGTATCAGTTCTCTCTCTCTTTTTTGTTGTTGTTAGATTTGACAAAAAAAACACGAGAAATTTGTGCAAGAAAGAGGGCGAAACGCTAGAGCTACGAAAACCGTTGCACATGGACTCATAACTGCTCATGTAGTTGAAAGTATTGTATGGTAGCTGAAAAACGTTTACTAGGTAGGGTAAAATGGGTATAGAGTAGTGAGATAAGCATAACCGATAACTTCAAGCTCTCAAAAGAGAGAACTGAACGATAAACGCCAAGGTTCAAACCCCGGCCAAATGTAGATTACATAAGCACATTTTGCTTTTATCTATGTTATGAAATATTAAGTGTATTTATGTTTAAATACAGCTTTCTAGATATATTGTGATATTTTTTAAGCTTTTACAATTTGAAATGAATGCTAGTACATATCAAATGCTGAATGCCATGGATAGAAATAAAAAAAAATATAAGATATAGTTTCTTTTATGTGTGTATATATATATATATATAGGAACGTGGTTTTAGTATAATATATTTCCTGAATAATATAACACTATGAATTTATAATAGGCTTCATTAATTGTTTGTTTGTTTTGAATTTCGTGCAAAGCTACACGAGGGCTATCTGCGCTAGCCGTCGCTAGTTTAGTAGTGTAAGACTAGAGGGAAGGCAGCTAGTCATCACCACCCACCGCCAACTCTTGGGCTACTCTTTTACCAACGAATAGTGGGATTGACCGTCACATTATAACGCCCCCCCCCCACGGCTGATTGCGAGTCGAGCGCCCCCTAACCACCTGGACATGCCCGGGCCTGGCTTCATTAACATAGAAAGAAGAAATTGGTGTAAATATCGTTTTATATTATAATATGTACAATATAAAATCAATTAGGGATCAGCAAAAAGGTGATAAATATTTTAAACTATAACTATTTTAATAGAAGAATTAATTGTTTTTCAATCACCAAATAATAGCAAAAATGTTTAGATGCAAATTGAGCTTAGCTCAGAAAACGTCTTGTACAGCGTGAATAAGTTTATGGATAAGAGTTCTAACGTCTTGTACAGTCTGGAAAAGTTTAGGGATAAGATTTCTAACGTCTTGTACAGTCTGAATAAAAGTATAACGTCTTGCACAGCCTGAATAAGTTTAGGAATAACAGTTCTAACGTCTTGTTCAGCCTGGATAAGTTTAGGAATAAGAGTTTTAACGTCTTGCGCAGCCTGGATAAGTTTAGGTATAAGTGTTCTAATGTCTTACGCAACATGGATAAGTTTAGGGTTAAGAGCTCTAACGTCTTACACAGACTGGATACGTTTAAGGATAGCAGTTCTAACGTTTTGCACAGCATGGATAAGTTTAGGGATAATAGCTCTAACGTCTTGCACAGCCTGGATAAGTTTCGGGATAACAATTCTAATGTCTTGCGCAGCTTGGATATGTTTGACAATAAAAGCTCTGGGAAGTTTTTCCACTTGATCCAGTGTGTTAGATAGGTAAGATAGACTTGAAATCATGGGTCTTTCAATCTCACAACAGCCTACTGTTCAAGGTAGGCATTTTGAATACATTCACAGTGGGAACGAGCATTAATGTCTATCAAAGTGAAATCCTGTTCAATGGTCACGTCAAAGGCTTGACAACGGTTGCTAGGATATCCATCCCATAACAAATAACAGAAACGTTCCTAATTATATTCATTGGAGAAGATAATTTTTGCATACCTTCAGGAACCTACCAAAGAATTGGTAACTTTGTAGTTAATTATCCTCCATCTTGATGTTCATGCCCCTCCAACACACACAATCTAGTTATACATATCAAAGATTGAGCATGTTATATTAAAACGAATCTGGAGCCCCACCACGTCTGTATAGTCCATGTCACCACTTCCATTCACGCTCTATCTGACAATTTATGAACCGACACATATTCAGAGATTGAGCATGTTATATTAAAACGAATCTGGAGCCCCACCACGTCTGTATAGTCCATGTCACCACTTCCATTCACCCTCTATCTGACAATTGTGTATCATGATAATAGCCCTGCAGTGTAGTTATCGTTGCAAAAGCCTCCTGTCCTAAAGCTGTTATGTTCAAGGTATACCCCCCCCCGAGTTTTTCCATAATCCATTTATTGCACGAAGGCAACGATTTACCATTGTCCACTTTTAACAGCTTGGCCACACAGAAGTCCAAAGGCGCTGCGTCGGCGATCTAGATCTAGCCAGTAAGTCTTTCAGTGACGTGTCCACCAGGGTGGGGTGAGTGGTGGCGATATGGCAGACCTCATTAAGGATCTCTGTTCCCTATCAGCCCCCTGATATATCATAATTTAGTCTTTTGATATGCGTAAATTCTCCCTACATTGTGACATGAAAATGTTAATTTGTTTGGACGGGCGGGGTAGTCGTACTATGTAACTTGAACCGAAAAAAAGTATCTCCAATAAGATAAAACCTTAGGGGTCATTTTAATGGAAGTTTCAAAACGCATCAGACCGCCTTGTAGCTGTATGAAGAAAGTTTGAGGTAATTTCGGCTTTTTTCGATAATTAAAAAACAAATAGACACTTTTTAAACCCCTTCTTATACATACTTTCTCCCCAAATAAAAATCTTAGAAATGCCACTGATATCTTCAGCATGAATATTCGTTTCATTCTTCAGCTGACGGTTTAACTGATATGTCACGAAACCAACTTGGTAAAGTTGCATACTGTTGCATGGGGTACGTGGACAGTTTTTGCCACTGACCTTTGTATTAATGTATTTTCACATGTTACGACTTGTTGCAGGTTTATTTCCAGATGGTCTTGGTGCCTCAAGTTGATCCATACTTCATTTGTTTTCTAATACCATAAAGTGTAAGGGATATTCCCGTCTTGTAAATTCTAAATCGCCAATCTGAACACGTTTTTATTATTTGAATGTATGAATATTTTGCGTCAGACACAGTTGTTACATACCCTTCCCAAAAATGGTCAACTTTTGGTGGCATCACACTATCTACGTAAGGTCAAAAATGGTCAAAACGTAATTCATATACATTTTGTCCATCGCAGTTACATTACTTGCTGAGTTACATATTCAAAATATTTTTATTATAACGTACTTCACCCTGTATATCTGTAGCTGCGTAGTTTTAGTGCATGTTTTATACAAACGAAAAATTTATTCATGCATATAAGCCCCCCCCCCCCTCCCCCCCGTGGGC
>NW_013665721.1:634178-636902 GCF_000517525.1 Limulus polyphemus | reverse complement strand
TCTCCCCAGTGGCACAGCGGGATGTCTGCGGACTTACAACGCTAGAATCCCGTGGTGGGCGGAGCACAGATAACCCATTGTGTACAAACAAACATGCATATAATCTCAAAACTGGTTAGCATTAATTCATATTTGCCAACTTCTATGAAAACAAATTATTGAAAGATGGCAACAATATCTTAGATATCAATAAAAAGTTCTGGTAACATTAACTCCATTTGAAATGACCATCTTTGAGAAAACAGGTTTCCTGGATCCGTCTACATGACCTTCACCTCTTGACTGCTGGGCAGTACACCTACAGTAATGATCAACGATTATCTGTAATCTATAAACCAATGTCCGGGGATTGGACACTACAGATCCAGTTTGTGCATCAACGCGATAAAGGGAAGTACGAATGTCAGATCAACACTGACCCATCAGTTAGTCGTATTGTTCATTTGAACGTTATAGGTGAGTGTATTTGTTCCTACAGTATAAATTCAGGTGAGTGTATTTGTTCACATAGTAGGTTGCTAAGTGAACGTATTTGTTCACATAGTATGTTGCAAAATGAACGTATTTGTTCACATAGTATGTTGCTAAGTGAACGTATTTGTTCACATAGTTGTTGCTAAGTGAACGTATTTGTTCACATAGTATGTTGCAAAGTGAACGTATTTGTTCACATAGTATGTTGCTAAGTGAACGTATTTGTTCACATAGTATGTTGCTAAGTGAACGTATTTGTTCACATAGTGTGTTGCTAAGTGAACGTATTTGTTCACATAGTATGTTGCAAAGTGAACGTATTTGTTCACATAGTATGTTGCTAAGTGAACGTATTTGTTCACATAGTATGTTGCTAAGTGAACGTATTTGTTACAACAATGAGAACTTAGGTGAGTATATATGTTAGTATAGTAAGAATTTTAGGTGAATATTTATTGTTGGTGCAGTAAGAACTTGCAGGTGAATATTTATTGTTAGTACAGTAAAACTTTTAGGTGAGTATTTATTATTGGTACAGTAAGAACTGTCGGTAAATATTTTTGTTCTTACGGTAAGAACCTACAGATAAGTATTTTTCTTGGTATAATAAGAACTTCTAGGTGAATATTTGTTGTAAAGAAAGAAAATCAGGTGAATATTTATTGTTGGTACACTAAGAACTCTTAAGTGAGTATTTATTGTTGATACAATAAGAGCGTGTAGTTGGATATTTTTGTTGGTGCAGTAAGAACTTGTAAGTGAATATTTCTTGTTGGTGCAGTAAGACCTTGTGAGTATCTATTGTTGGTACAGTAAGAACTTGTAATTAAGTAGTTATTGTTGATACAGTACTAACTTGTAGGTGAATATTTATTATTTATACAGTATGAAGTTGTAAATGAGTATTTATTATTGGTATAGTAAGAACTTGTATGTGAGTCTTGACACTGAAACTGTTCATAGTAGTAGCTGAGTGTATTTCTAAATGATTTTTGGCTTTTGGTCTGAAACATATAATAATAATAATAGATTTAATACAATTCTAGACTTGATATATAAACGTAGTATTCGGTACACCGCTGAACTTAGTAGATAAATGTTATTTGGGGTATATTGCCGGACTTTGTAGCTAAATCTATTTTCGGTACACAGTTGGTCTATATAGGTAAATGTGTTTTTCTGTACACAGCCGGTCTTTGTAGGTAAGTGTGTTTTCCGGTACACAACCGGACATTGTAGGTAAGTGTGTTTTTCTGTACACAGCTGGTCATTGTAAGTAAGTGTGTTTTTCGGTACACAGAGGGACATTGTAGGTAAGTGTGTGTTTTTCGGTACACAGAGAGACTTTGTAGGTAAGTGTGTTTTTCGGTATATGTCTGGTTTTTGTAGGTAAATGTAATTTTCTACACACCAATGAACTTGTTAGTTAGATTAACTTTTCGGTACACCGTTGGACTTTGTAGATAAGTGTGTTTTTATGTGAATACGTCTGTAGAGAGTGAACTGACATTAGCAGAGGATATACAGCGGAAAAGTGAGATTAGTTGACAAAAGGTGCAGTCTGTGCTAGATAAAAATTGATAAATATGTAGTTTTGGGTTACTCTCAGCTGATAAACGTTTATTTGTTTTCTCAATGCTTTTAACAAATGGAAAAATTGTGCTTTGAATGAAGAAATTTTGATCGTTAAAATATGAATAAAGATCGTAGAATTTTAATATATTTTATGTGGATAGCAATTAGTAAAGATCTGTTTTGTAGAAAGAAATATTAGTTTATAAAATCCGAGTTTATATATAACAAATATAGAGTTTATGTATAGAGGTAACAACTTACAAAACTTTGAAGTTGTGGGTGTGGGTCTAAACAAATAAAATTGTATTTTCTAAGTGTAGATATTGATTAATGGGTTGGTGTATTGTAAATGGGAATTATACTTATTAATACAATTGAATGTATTTGGTGAAGAATTGTAAAGAAAAAGTTGAAATTACATTGCAGGATATATACTAAAATTAAAGTTGTTGAAGTGAGGATACGTACTAAAACATTCGATTTGACGAGGGAGGATATCTACTTATGAAGTTCAGATGGGCGTCTAATGATACACTTGAAGTTGGTGAAGGAGTTGTCTGCTAATAAAGTTGAAGTTAAAAAGGTCGTCTAGTGATACACTTCAAGTTAGTGAGGGAGTTGTCTGCTAATAAAGTTGAAACTAAGAAGGTCGTTTAGTGATGCACATCAAGATTG
>NW_013665721.1:631297-633178 GCF_000517525.1 Limulus polyphemus | reverse complement strand
CGTCGTAAAAATAGACTGATCTGAGGGAATTATCTGCTAATAAAGTTGAAGTTAAAAAGGGCGTCTAGTAATATACTTGAAGTTGGTGAGGGGGCTGTCTGCTAATAAAATTGAAGTTAAGAAGGGCGTCTAGTGATATACTTGAAGTTGGTGAGGGGTTGCCTGCTAATAAAATTGAGTTAAGAAGGGCGTCTAGTGATATACTTGAAGTTCATGAGGGGGTTGTCTGCTAATAAAGTTCAAGTTAAAAAGGGCGTCTAGTAATATACTTGAAGTTGATGAGGGGGGTTGTCTGCTAATAAAATTGAAGTTAAGAAAGGCGTCTAGTGATATACTTGAAGTTCGTGAGGGGGTTGTCTGCTAATAAAGTTGAAATTAAGAAGAACGTCTAGTGATATACTTGAAGTTTGTGAGGGGGTTGTTTGCTAATAAAGTCGAAATTAAGAAGGGCGTCTAGTGATGTACTTGAAGTTGGTGAGGGGTTGTCTACTAATAAAGTTGATGTTAGTTGGAGCGAGTATCTACTGTTCAAGTTGACGTTAGCGAGGGAAGATGTATCTATGATAGTGTGAAAAAGGGCATGTAAAAAGGTATTTTAATGAGGATATATAATAATACAGGCGACTGATTAATATTAACCTCTGATCAAAGTGAACTACCTACATAAATCAGAACCAAATATTAACCATTAATGAATATAATGAATTTAATATATTGTTCTCACTTTGTTACTTATAAAGATTTAAAGTAATTGTTTCATCAGTTGGGTACCCTCGTTGACAGCTATGTTTTCGGCCTTAATCCCAATAATATCTCACAAGGTTCAGCCAGTTTAGGCGATTTAGGTTAGCCCTAAATTCATATACTAAGCAAACATTGCAAAATAATCCTTATAATAAGAAATGATAAAAAAAAATGATATACTATATATTCTCTAATCAATACTTGTCATGAAAATAAAATTAATGGCAAAATATACTATAACTTAGTTACTACGGTCGTATGTTGAAAGATGTTTCTCTAACGTATTATGTAGCTTCTAAGTAGATAAATATTTATCTTATTAAAAAGATTATCTAAAATTTAGACTGTAGGTTAAGCAGATTATCAAAAATACAACGGTTTTTTTTATAAATTGCAAGAAAAATAAAATCTGAAAGTGACTTTTTTTTTTGCAGCACCAGTTCAAAAGTACAAGCGGAAATCACACGATTGGGAAACACCAATGAACGGTATGTGATTTGTTCACACAGGAAAATCGTACATAAAACAGTAGACACCTTACTTATAATTGTATTGGCATTTTGTAATTATGGCAAAGCTACTGAGGCCATGTGCCGTCTTCCCTACTTTTGAACTACTGATCTGAGAGAAAAAGGCAGCCAGTTAGTAATACCCTACCACCCACCATGAAAGTTAACGGATTGACTGTCACTCTTATAACACACCCAAAGCCTAAGTTAGGGAAATGGTCTGTGGCATCGCACGGATTCGCACCCTACTCGAATTCTAGAGCTGTATCACAGGGACAAGAATCAGACGACGACTTATTTACCTTAATGAAGTAATCTTGATGAGTATCACTAAACGACCTTCTTAGTTTCAACTTTATTAGCAGACAACTCCCTCACAATCTTGATGAGTATCACTAAACGACCTTCTTAGTTTCAACTTTATTAGCAGACAACTCCCTCACTAACTTGAAGTGTATCACTAGACGACCTTTTTAACTTCAACTTTATTAGCAGACAACTCCCTCACAATCTTAATGTGTATCACTAGACGACCTTTTTAACTTCAATTTTATTAGCAGACAACTCCCTCACAATCTTAATGTGTATCACTAGACGACCTTTTTAACTTCAATTTTATTAGCAGACA
>NW_013665721.1:628500-630420 GCF_000517525.1 Limulus polyphemus | reverse complement strand
CTATTTTTACGACGACTTATTTACCTTAATGAAGTATCAGTCTATTTTTACGACGACTTATTTACCTTAATGAAGTATCAGTCTATTTTTCCCACGACTTATTTACCTTAATATCAGTCTATTTTTGATTTTTTTACCTGTTTATTTTGTCGTCGGTTTACTTCGTTCAGGTCCTGCTGGAAAGACTACTGTCTTTTGTTTCACAAAGCACACAATTGACCATCGAAACTTTCTATATTTCTATAAGGAAACTAAAGCTGTTTTACATGAAAGAGGTGTCAGTACTGAGGTGAAACCGGGTTTCGATAGCCCAGGTGATCACAGCAAAAATAAGGTAGTGGTTTACATACAAAAGAAATCTAATATAACTTTTAAGACTCGTAACCTATTAAAAACAATGGCACTAAGAGAAATTTTGGAAACCCTGACCTTTGTTTGATCTATGTTCTACTTGTTATCCATTTGCGAGCTATAATTATACTAGCTAAACGAACGTTGTTGTTTTGTTTTTTTACTTTTTTACAGTTTAATTAATAGAATCACAGTAGGAGCTTTCGGGCTGGTATTAAGTCCACTCTGATCCAGTGTTTCAGAAACATCTGAACATTCACCTGAGGATGGACTAAGCATTGGTTCAGAAACTTCCCGGCTGTGAGTCCATTACATAATCAGCTTGGCTCTAATTGTTCTATTAGTTTCCAAGTGCACTGTGTAAATTATTAATTATACACATATTTCTTTATGGACAAGTTTGCGCTCTTGCAACACAAAAATATATAAAACATCGGTCATTTTTCATTTCTAAGTGACTGATTTAAACAAGGAAAAACAGTTTTCTTTTGATGTAATCACGTGATATGACTCTTTTTTTTAAAATATTTAGATGCGTTACTGAACACCAATAGAATTTACGACTGATATATGATATAATTTTAATCATGTTAACTGAGACTATAATTAGTCATGTTAACACACACTATAAGTACCTTTTATTACATACCCAATATTTTATACTAATTACGTTACTGAACCCCAATAGAATTTACGACTGATATATGATATAATTTTAATCATGTTAACTGAGACTATTATTAGTCATGTTAACACACACTATAAGTACATTTTATTACATACCCAATATTTTATACTAATTACGATTACTGTTCTTATTCGTCCATGAATGACTGATTAGATATTTAAACATGTAGAAACGTTAAAGTTGGACTAAAAATATATAGCAAACATACACTTGTAGAAATCGTCTGGTTTTCATGGATCGACTCTCGTTTTTCTAGAAGTATCTTTCTATAAGAATTAGTGATTATGTGGAATGGAAAGGAAGACGACATTTAGTATTAAACGTTGTTTTGTTTTTTTATAAAATGGCCCCTGGAAGTTTTATTGCAATATTTATCTAGAATATGACAGAAGAGGGTTCGCTATGGAAATACTCTTTCATAGCCATTTTTATTGTTGTATCTCTAGCGGCATTTCTTTGGTTTACTACTCTATACTTGCGTGCTTCCTCATCGCTACTTGTGCATATTTTCTGCATTTTTTATTTTTACTTTTTTAGAGTTCTTATAACAATATTTGCATTATGTAAATATGGATTTTTTTCTAACGTTATTGACTAGAGATGTGCTATTCTTTCCCAATCATAAATACCGTTTGTTCGGCTCAGGTACACAAAACGAGGGTTAAAACATAGACTACTTTTGTTTTTAGGTTTTACTGTTATAGTTCAGAAATGACGTCTCTGTTGTATTTTAAATAAACAGTTGACGGAAAACAGAGTTATAATTTGGTACTGTAATAAATAGTTCAAGGAAAATAGAGTTGTAGTTTGGTATTGTAAAAAAAACAGTTGAACTAAAAGAGAGTTATTTATAGTTTGGTATTGTAAAAAAAACAGTTGAA
>NW_013665721.1:618411-627644 GCF_000517525.1 Limulus polyphemus | reverse complement strand
GCCTTTAACCATTACCTCATTTACCACATTCTTGAAACAATGGGCCTTTAACCATTACCTCATTTACCACATTCTTGAAACAATGGGCCTTTAACTATTACCTCATTCACCACAGTCTTGAAACAATGGACCTTTAACCATTACCTCATTTACCACAGTCTTGAAACAATGAACCTTTAATCATTACCTCATTCACCACATTCTTGAAACAATGGGCCTTTAATCATTACCTCATTCACCACATTCTTGAAACAATGGGCCTTTAACCATTACCTCATTCACCACATTATTGAAACAATGAGCCTATAACCATTAATACATTTATTGTATCCCAGAAACAATGGACCTTTCATCATTACCTCATTCACCACATTATCGAAACAGCATTATGGAGATTTACCAAATATCTTCACCTTGGGCTTCAGAAACGATTATATGCTTTTAATCCAGAAACTTTAGAGCCACGTGTGTATAATCACCACTGGCAAGGTCGGCGACAGCTTAAGTGGCATCCCAGGCTGGAAGTAAGGTTGCGTCTCTGATCACAACGGAGCCCCTGGGAATTTGGGGCTTTAGGCAGCTTCTTATGTTGTCTATCCTTAACGTTGGGACTGAACATTAATTACGAACCTGAAGACAGTCAGATGTCCATAATACTAAGTGAAACGTCTTGAAATGTCTTGAAGGGAAGAGCCCCTCCAACATTCTCCCCCCGTGCTTGACTAAGATTTATGCCCTACGACCCTGTATGCTTCCTTGTTCGTGTCATAAAACATTAGTTTTTGCTATTTTGTGTGAAGCAACTGACATACAATCTTCGAAAGTAAAATAAAGCAAGCATATATAATGTCATGAACTGATTTTATTAGGAAGCATATATTATGTCATGAACTGATTTTGTTAGCAAGCATATATTATGTCATGAACTGATTTTATTAGGAAGCATATATTATGTCATGAACTGATTTTATTAGCAAGCATATATTATGTCAGGAGCTGATTTTGTTAGCAAGCATATATGTTATGTCATGAGTTGATTTTGTTAGCAAGCATATATTATGTCAGGAACTGATTTTGTTAGCAAGCATATATATTATGTCATGAACTGATTTTATTAGCAAGCATATATTATGTCATTAACTGATTTTATTAGCAAGCATATATTATGTCATGAACTGATTTTATTAGCAAGCATATATTATGTCATGAACTGATTTTATTAGCAAGCATATATTATGTCATGAACTGATTTTATTAGCAAGCATATATTATGACATGAACTGATTTTATTAGCAAGCATATATTATGTCAGGAACTGATTTTTTTAGCTTTGGAAAAAATAAATTATTAAAGTATAGTGAAATCTACAGTGGTGTTTAGTTCTTGGTGTTTTTTATTAGTCACTTGTGTAGAGCCAATAACTAAGTGAAACAAAGTGTTTTTTAGCTCTTGGTCGGTGTGATTTGTTAGTCGATTGTTCGAAAGTAATGAGAAGCTGTAAACGCTGAAAAATCCTGGAAATACAGATGACTGGTTTTATTTCTTTATCTTGAGTTTAGATTAACTATGTAATTAGAAATAAACTTGGCTTAAAACTGTTATAATAAGTCAAACTACTCGTGATATAAAATTATTTGCTTTTGCGAGGTTATGTAGAATATTTTATAAAAATTAATACAAGTTCTTGTAACCTTAGTTAACATCAACTAAAAATCTGTCACTTGGAAACCCCATACAAGACCTTATCTTCGGGTAAGCTTGAGAAACTTGCTATATTATAATCGAGGTGAGCTAGTTAATGACAAACAACTTTATAGATACATATTGCCTAATACATACGTCTTACAAAAACTCAGTCTCGTCATCTGCTTATTTAACATTGACATTGTAAATGTGATACTAAGGATAACGACAGTGTATCATGATATTTTCTCTTTCCAGATGCCACTATCTCAAAATTTAAGGGGCCATTCATACATATTGAAGCTGGTGAGTCCATTACCATTACATGCTTCATGGACGGTGGATCTCCTGGTCAATGGTATCACGGAGGGTCACTGGTAAATGAAAGAGCCGTGATCACATATAGAAAAAACCGAAGTGGTAACATCCTAAGTAAATTACACATCCCACGTGCTATACCAGAAGACTCTGGAAATTACTCGTGTGGATCCCGTGCCACCGAAAGTACGCATATTACAGTATGCGTTGTAAATAGCAAGTATATGACAAATGTACAACTTTGTAATCAGTAGAGTGTAAAGTATGCATATTACAGTATACATTGTAAATAGTAAGTATATGACAAATGTACAACTTTGTAATCAGTAGAGTGTAAAGTATGCATATTACAGTATACGTTGTAAATAGTAAGTATATGACAAATGTACAACTTTGTAATCAGTAGAGTGTAAAGTACGCATATTACAGTATACGTTGTAAATAGTAAGTATATGACAAATGTACAACTTTGTAATCAGTAGAGTGTAAAGTGGCATATTTATAAACTTATCACATGTTAGCGTAAAATTATCAGTCTTAACGAGGAAGTCATAATATAATGTGATTATAAACTAAAAACGTACGTATTTACACTGATCATATCATAAAACTACTTGTTTTACAGCAAACTCTACTTTACAAAAGATATGTAACTTGGCATTCCTTTCCAAACATACTTACACACAGGCATGAACTATAAGATGATACTTTTATATATATACACGAACAAAGTATCCGGCTAAATTCAAACTCCGGTCTGTTTGGTTCTTTGATTTATAAGCACGGTTTTCTAGTTTTAAATAAAGGACATTAAAAAAATGAATTTATGATTAATTAAGAAAATAAATAACACTGCACAATGGTGGTGAAATGTCTTTCCTAGGACGAATACTTAAGGTGTAATCATTTTAAACGTCGGATTTTCTTAATAAACACCACCTAGACTGGTGAAATGTTGCTCCCTTAGAATGAGTAAAGGCCTAATCACTCTTGATATTGGATTCTTTTTGTAATTACCCTGTACATTTGAGTATATATATATATATTACATCAGGCAAGTGTAATTGTAGGTATTTCACAATAGTTAAGTATAGAATTTGGGGTTGTTATTTATGACAATTATATATAAGTATACCAATTTAGGTTATGGTAGATTAGCATAACTATTCATTTTAAAATGAACGTTATTCTAGCTAAGTAAAACTGGTTATTTTTACTGTCGACATAACTAATCATTTTCCTGGCTACAATACGCTAATGATGTATAACCAATAATCTATATGTGTACCATGCTAAGAAATTATATATATATATATTTAATTATTTTTACGACCTGTTTTTTGCCAGATACATGTAACTAAAGTTATCTAGCCCTAGTCATTTGATTTTATGTATGTGTAATAATGGTGCGTTCAGCGGAATTCTGGGTAGGAAAAATGATGTAGAAATCGTCACAGTGTAGAGTTCTGTTAAATTACTGTCTTTGTATGTATAATATGTCTTTTAATATGTATAAATAACAATCTAACCCTAGTCATTTGATTTTAGGTATGTGTAATAATGGTGCGTTCAGCGGAATTCTGGGTTGGAAAAATGATGTAGAAATCGTCACAGTATAGAGTTCTGTTAAATTACTGTCTTTGTATGCATAATATGTCTTTTAATATGTATAAATAACAATTATTTTTCCCCATCATGAAACCCTTTAATACATTTCAAAGGATTTAATAGCTATGAATTAAAAATTATATAATAAAATCATGATTAATTAAATTTAGCAATCAATGAAGACAACCAATAACACCTGTTATTTCTTAACTATATAGATGTAAACAGATGGCGCTTTAAAACCTAAATATCTAATGAATTAGATAGCTGATATTTTTCGATATAAAAATATCTGCCCCTCCAGTGGCACAGCGGTATGTCTGCAGACTTTCAACGCTAGAATCCGGGTTTCGATACTCGTGGTTGGCAGAGCACATATAGCTCATTGTGTAGCTTTGTGCTTAATTACAAACAAATAATAAAAATATCTAAATAGGAAAATTACATAATTAGGCAAATGGGTGTAGTGAAGAAAATGAGACAAATATTTTCTGATATCCAACAGAGCATTAAAGAAATAAAAACCATAACAAAATATTGAGAACTTAGGGTTAATGTATAGTAATGGGTAACTAAATGTTGTTAATAATGGTTAACTTCAAATGGGAAAGAAACACTTAAACAAATTCTACTTTAAGTAGAAATTTAAGAAAATTTTCGTTTTTAAACTGAGAGCAATAATCTTAGATCATGTTATGTGTATTTCAGCTTCAACAGCTGTCATGATGACCAAAAAGACGTGGTTTATTTGGAACTGGCCTTTGGTCGTAATACTGACCTTCGCGGCTAACATTAATTTGGAAAAATGAAAGATCACACATAACTTAGTATTATCTCCATTTAATGGATATGTGAATATTTGTTTACGTTTAATAAATTATACATACTAAAAATATTGTTTCTACATGGTAGTGTGAAGTATGATATAAGAAGTTAATGGATCATGTTTTTTTTCAATCGAGATATGTTGGTATCAGTTGTCAGGAATAGACGAACTGAATATTAACATCATTTTGTTTGGCTGTACGTTTATTAGCTATGTATGAATATAATATACTTTATTATTTTTATGTGTAGAGGATTTAATTCATCTTCATATAATATTTTACATTATGATCCAACCATATAAATTTTTTAATGAAAGTCATTAATTCGATGTTTTCTGTTGTTGTTTTTTGTTTGTTTCTGAAAGCGTTTAAATCAATAAAGTTTGTTTTGCTCTTTATTTTTTACTGCAAATTATTATATTTTTTTCTACTTAAAGTGATTTTTTTTAAAACAATGCTTACAACGATACTAATGTCAGAAATAAAACAAAAACCTATAGTAATAACGATTTGGAAATTCAGTAAATCGTATCCACAGTTAAGATTAAGGTGTGTGTTATCAAACTTTTAATTAAATCTAACCCTAGTCGACAGCATTAATCCATGCACAATTATTTGTTATTTTGTCGTGTGCTATAGGCACAGCCAGCATTGTGAAGGACCTGTTTTAATACGTTATAAAAAAAAAATCAAACTGAAAAGTGAATTTGTATTAAATCTTGGAATTCGAAACTTCATTATCAGAAGCGGGCTGTTGCATATTTTCCAAATTAATTAAATATAAGAACAGTTACGTGACTTAACTGACGAGTGAACTATTTAAAGATACTACAATTAAATTCGACTTGAACAATATTGACCACAAAATAATACTTCAAGATTGGGGTTATAGAGGGCGCCATTTTATTGAAAACAAAAACACTAAAAGTTTTACATAAATCCAGGCTTTGATCAGTGTGTTTTTGTTTTTTTTATGATCCACCAAAACGTAGCTTGTTCACTGAATAAAATCCGTGATCTATTGCCGTCCAATCTCCCATATGTAATTAATGTAAAAGGTACTACACTTATTCTTGCTTAGAACGTAAATTTCTGTTTACATATTCAATTTATGTAAAAAGTACTACACTTATTCTTGCTTAGAACGTAAGTTTCTGTTTACATATTCAATTAATGTAAAAGGTATTATATTAATTTTGCTCGGAATGTAAGTTTATGTTTACACTTAATGTAAAAGTTATTTTACTTATTCTTGCTCGGAACGAAAGTTTATGTTTACATATTCAATTATGTAAAAGGTATTATATTAATTTTGCTCGGAATGTAAGTTTATGTTTACACTTAATGTAAAAGTTATTTTACTTATTCTTGCTCGGAACGAAAGTTTATGTTTACATATTCAATTAATGTAAAAGGTATTATATTAATTTTGCTCGGAATGTAAGTTTATGTTTACACTTAATGTAAAAGTTATTTTACTTATTCTTGCTCGGAACGAAAGTTTATGTTTACATATTAAGACATATAAGAATGAAGTTTTATCTTCTACGTCACAAGGGATTTTTACTTAGTACACATGTCATCATCGAGCGTTTTTCTCTCCGGACTAACTGACATTTAATCTTGGGAATTTGAAGTTTCACGGAATGATAACTGATATTCAATAACCAAAACTATCTCAAAATTCGTCTTCCACACACGGAGTAAAATATGTAAAAACCTCCAAAGTGGCAACATTAGTCTAAAGTATCACATATGGTGGGTGTTAAGAAAAATATTACCACATCTTACAGAACTATACTATTGTAGCACCACAAAATGTGTATATTGAGTACACTCATATTATAACAGATTTTTTCTTAATAAATCCAACCAATCTTCAGTAATATAAAGTAGACTCCTTAAACATATTCAATAGAGGATACTTCTCGTCAGAATCCGTTCTCAAATTTATTGATATTCGTCTAATTGTTAAGTAGACTCTTTTGAACACTTTGGCTAGTGTCACTTCTTGCTCACAAAGTATTTCCCAGAGAAACCTCTAAATTAGTTCATGATAAATGGGCCCGGCATGGCCAAGTGGTTAGGGTGCTCGACTCGCAATCTGTAGGTCGCGGGTTCGAATCCCCGTCGTGATGACTAGCTGCCTTCCCACTAGTCTTTCACTAGGGACGTCTAGCGCCAATAATCCTCGTGTAGTTTTGCGCGAAATGTAAAAGAAAACAAAAACGTCTAGCTTCCGGATTTACTCTGTACAGCAGTGATAACCCATTGTTTTGCGCTTAAAACAAACTGTAAGCTAGAGTGTCTCAAACTAATCATAGTCCTGAGAAAAAACATTGCTACAAATATTCGAATTCAAATAAAAACTCAAGTGGTTTGCTCATTGAAACTACCTAATCATATTTCAAGTTAAAAAACCACATAACTGTAGTTCTTCCTTAGATGTTTCACGAAATATTGGTCTCTCTGGAACTATGATAATTTACGATTTACCGATGCTGCTACGTTGCTCTTAACTGTACTTATTGCTAAGTTTCTCTTAAATATACATTACGCTGTAATAAAAGGAAATTCCTTTCTCTCTATATATATATATATATAATGTTTTCTTTCATGTTCCAAAGTTTGATATGTTGAGAGATGCTTTTTGAAGGGATACTTCTCTATTCAAAACATTTTGTAAAAACTATCCTTAAAAGAACTCGTATCCTGTAGTCTCAGATCTAAATCTTTTCAATAAACGGTCGGTTCGCATGGATTTATTCCCATCTCCTTTTCAGTCTCCCACGAGGTACAAATGATGAAGGAGAGCAAGGTAAATAGACGTTAGGAACCCCAGGAGGTATCAGTAAAGCAAGCATTAGTAGAGTATAAACCATACAGCTACTCTCTCTTCCTGCATGTACATCTACCATCCTACACGTTTGTATGAGCGTCCGTCTGAGTTTGAACGAACGCCTAGTTTCTTGTTTACCTCTTAGAGCAGCAACAATCACGACCTTGTTGCCGTGGGTGAGCCTCAAACAGCTCTTACCCGAGTGTTGTCTTTCCCACGAGTAGAAAAACACTCACGTACTCTGAGATGGCTTCTCTGAAGCCGAGTTCTTTGTGGGATCATCCGGGAGCAGTAACACAAGTATCATAAAACGTGTTCGGTTTGTTTAGGGTAAAGGGGAAATAAAAGAAATAGAGAAGGAAGATTTCACACACCATTTACACATTCAAACACAGTTACAGAAAAGTGTTTATTTTTATACAATAAAAAAACAAAAACTGGTAACTGGAAAGAAATCTGTCTACAGATGTAAGTCACAGAAAGGACAGGAACTGCTTGTTATAAAATCGAAACACTTAAAACACAATCAGATAGACGCAGGTCTTTTCGGACCAATCATATCCACGTCTGACGGTTTAGCTTTCGGATCGATTAGATTCACGTCTGATGGTTTAGCTTTCGGACCAATCATATTCACGTCTGATGGTTTAGCTTTCGGACCGATTCAGATCCAGATCTGATGGTTTAGCTTTCGGACCGATTCAGATCCAGATCTGATGGTTTAGTCTAAAGCTACAATAAACAATGATTTATTACGAATTGTATCTAAGGTTAATTAAAGGCATGTTTATTTAGAAGTATGAGAAATAGCACCAGTTAAGCACCTGGTAGCTAAGAAAAACAGGGGCATCGTTAAGGGGATGGGGGCTTGCTGAAGCTACCCCACAGTGTGCCTCACCCCCCCCCCCCCCGTAGCCTTCGCACCGAATGAACAATGGGTAATGTTAAAGCTGGTAAAAGTTGTTTTCGTATTCGTTAATAAAGTTATTTGGATTTAGTGAGTGTTTCACCATTATTTGTTTTATTTTTCTTTCTGTTAAAACGGTCCACTTCCTAAATACTAAGGTATGTGAGGAAACAAGTTGTAGAGTGTAGCCCCCTCAATTTTTTCGTCGATCCCATTTAAGCCTCCTCACCAGGAATTGGATGACTCCACCATGAACAAGAATATGTGTTGTACACTGCGTGTTCAGTATCCGATAATATAAAAGCCATTTACTGAGCATCATAACAGGTGTAAGAAATGTGTGTTCGAACACCACAGATTCAGTACTTGGTAGATCAAACACAAGTCAACTTATAACAATATAAAAGTTTACCGGGTATACAAAACAACAACACCTGTACTGAGACGGACTATTTAAAGAAAATTTACTGTAAGACCAATGTAGTTTAAAAAGAATCCCATACTCATTCCGTGAAGTAAGAATATTCATTGAAACACACTAACTTAACAATACTTTTTAATCTTTTAAACAATGTGATTTAAAAACACAAATAGGTATTTTATGTAATCCGTTATATCAAGAATAAACAAAGGCAGATAATCTAACAAAATATCATACATACAACATATAGCAGAAAACAGATAACCTTACAAAATATCATACATACAACATATAGCTAAAAACAGAACCTGACAAAATATCGTACATACAACATATAGCTAAAAACAAAACCTGACAAAATATCGTACATACAACATATAGCTAAAAACAAAACCTGACAAAAATCGTACATACAACATATAGCTAAAAACAAAACCTGACAAAATATCGTACATACAACATATAGCAGAAAACAGATAACCTGACAAAATATCATACATACAACATATAGCAGAAAACAGATAACCTTACAAAATATCGTACATACAACATATAGCTAAAAACAGAACCTGACAAAATATCGTACATACAACATATAGCTAAAAACAGATAACCTGACAAAATATCATA
>NW_013665721.1:611120-617411 GCF_000517525.1 Limulus polyphemus | reverse complement strand
GAGCAGAAAACAGATAACCTGACAAAATATCATACATACAACATATAGCAGAAAACCTGACAAAATATCGTATGTACAACATATAGCAGAAAACAGATAACCTGACAAAATATCATACATACAACATATAGCAGAAAACAGATAACCTGACAAAATATCATACATACAACATATAGCAGAAAACAGATAACCTGACAAAATATCATACATACAACATATAGCAGAAAACAGATTGCTTGACAAAATATCGTAGATACAACATATAGCGATAACCTGACAAAATATCGTAGGTATCAGATATGATAAGTCTGCAGAATGAATCTTTTTGAAAATGTCGGGCATAAGAAATATATCTGTATATATATATGTGTGTGTGTGTGTGTGTGTGTATCCAAAAAAATTGTAGCAGATGTACTTACAATCATATATAACATTCTTTATGAAACAGCTTTTCTTCGTTTCCTATTTGTTGTAAACAGAGCCAAAAAAGTTTTTCGGATGTTACAGTAAATGAAATAACATACCGAGTCTTACAATATGACCTTAAGATATTTCAGACACTGATCAATATATTCAGTAACTCTGAACATGCTAAAGTCCAATAAAAAAAACTTGATAATATCATAATGTCTAAATATGTAAAAATTAGAACATTTAAAATGACTGATAATAAACGGATGAAAACGGACTCTGAGATGGAATTAGAGAAGTGAAGCTTATGCAAGCAAAATCTGCTCAGAACGAATATTTTACTATACGCATTTCTTTGTTCACATTTTTTTTTCTGTCTTTCTTTTTTGTGCTACCCAGTGGCACAGCGGTGTATCTGCGGACTTACAACACTAGAATCCGAGTTTCGATACCCGTGGTGGGCAGAGCACAGATAGTCCATTGTGTAGCTTTGTGCTTAACTCCAAACATTCTTTTTTGTAAACAATGACATCACATCTGATTGAAAATGCATGCATGCCGCCTATCTAATTCATACGGAGTTACATATGTGACACAGAATTGTTCACTAATTGATGCGGAGTTAAATATGTGACACAGAATTGTTCACTAATTCATGCGGAGTTACATATGTGTCACAGAATTGTTTACTAATTGATACGGAGTTATATATGTGACACAAAATTGTTTACTAATTGATGCGGAGTTACATATGTGTAACAGAATTGTTTACTAATTGATACGGAGTTATATATGTGACACAGAATTGTTTACTAATTGATACGGAGTTACATATGTGTCACATAATTGTTCAGTAATTGATACGGAGTTTCATATGTGGTACAGAATTGTCCACTAATTGATACGGAGTTACATATGTGGTACAGAATTGTCTACTAATTGATGCGGAGTTACATATGTCTCACAGAATTGTTCACTAATTGGTGTGGAGTTACATATGTCTCACAGAATTCTCCACTAATTGGTGCGGAGTTACATATGTGGTACAGAATTGTTCACTAATTGGTGCGGAGTTACATATGTCTCACAGAATTGTCCACTAATTGATGTGGAGTTACATATGTGGTACAGAATTCTCCACTAATTGGTGCGGAGTTACATATGTGGTACAGAATTATTCACTAATTGGTGCGGAGTTACATATGTCTCACAGAATTGTCCACTAATTGATGTGAAGTTACATATGTGGTACAGAATTCTCCACTAATTGGTGCGGAGTTACATATGTGGTACAGAATTGTTCACTAACTGATACGGAGTTTCACATGCAACACAGAACTGTAGATTACGTTTTTGTTTCAGAAAAATTAACACAAATACATTTATCCATTTAGAGAGCTCTATAGCTGGTCAACATTAAAACGAAAATTTTCTATTATGTTTCAGGAACAACGTCTGTCTACAAATATATGTTTAGTTATTTCCGGTCGCAATTTGAGAAAGAAATTAATTTTAGGGTTTTCTGCAGTAATAAATAAGAGTAATTTATTTCCAGCATTCAATACGTCAGTTATGGTTACTACAAAATAATTAATTTGTGAATCGTATACAAGGTTTTTGGATATTTCTTAGTCATATAAATGGAAATTTGACCTTTTAACCTTTTATTTTATTCAGGAAAAATGTTTTCTCATACTGTTGCAATACGCATTTGATTTCAGCAAAATAAAAACGTATTTATAACTGAGCAGAAATTCTAAATTCGCTTTTTAACAGACTTATTCCTATTCCAAAAATCATTTTCATTTTCTATTTTCATCTATCATGTTTAGGCAAAAATAGTTATTATTAACGTATTTCTTCGCTTCCTACAACAAACGAAGAATGCATGTTAATACTTTTAGTGTCGTATTTAAAACAAATTCCATATTTTGCAATCTGGTAGTTTCCAGTGAATCAAAATTGGATTTTTTCAATATTTTCGTATGTTATACGTGTTGAAATAAAGTGTTTAGTCAGTGCTATCTTGTTCCGCCCGTTGCTTAACGTTAAGTCTGAGGGCTTATGACACTAAAAAATAGGTTTCCATACCCACGATTGGCAGAGCACAAGATAGCCAATTGCATAGCTTTAAACTTTACAACAAACGAGACAGTATGATTTTGTACAACACTTATTTTAACAACCTACTGTTTACCAACCAATAAGCATCAACATTAATATTTCCTTTCAATGTTATTCTCGAGACAGCATCAGAAGGTTGACTTTTATGTTCTAAATCTTGTTTACCATCTCTAGAGAGGATCAGTTTATAATACAAGAGCTCCCGCTCACTATGTGTCTGGAGGGAAAACTATCAGGCAATATTTGCTGTTCATGTTGAAAACCACAAGATCACGTCTCGCATATAGCAAACATGTAGTTTTCTACAAGGACCAGACATAGTCTAATGGTTTTCGTGCTCGAACTGTGAATCAGAGGATTCATGGTTCGCGTTCTGTTGTCGCAAAAAACAAACAAACAAAAAAAAGTTGGGATCGTGGCTGCGCTATAATAATATATCTCTGTGTAAAATTTGCATATAAAACAAAAAAATCTTTCTACGGTAATAAATCCATACAGAATGACTTGTCTACAAATACAACGGCAGGTTGGCACTGAAAATATTTCATCCATAACGTCATATTTAGAATTATGATTAATGTCTGAAGAGTTCACCTTGAACGAAAGCAGTTGCATTAAATAATGAAATAAAGCATTTATCAAGTTATTCCGAAATAAGTTATTCTTAAGCATTTCATCTTTTCCATGGCTAACTCTACAAATAACTTTGTTAGATCTGTCACAAATATTAGTGGATAACTCTACAAATAACTTTGTTAGATCTGTCACAATATGTTAGTGGATAACTCTACAAATAACTTTGTTAGATCTGTCACAAGATATTAGTGGCTAACGCTACAAATAAATGTGTTAGATCTGTCACAAGATATTAGTGGCTAACTCTACAAATAACTGTGTTAGATCTGTCACAAGATATTAGTGGCTAACGCTACAAATAACTGTGTTAGATCTGTCACAAGGTATTAGTGGATAACTCTACAAATAACTGTGTTAGATATGTCACAATATATTAGTGTTATCAAACCAGGACGATTCCATATGTAAAATAGGTATTAAACACCAAATGCACGTGCAGCATCATAACAATGTATTCAGTCTGTTGTATTTACAACGCTAAAATCCTGGGTTCTATTCCACGTGACGAACAGAGCGCAGATAGCCCGTTGCGTTGCTTTGCTCTGAAATACACACACACAATCAGTGAAACAAATTTTTCTATAATATAATATAAACAATAGTATTTACAACTTCGCTTTGTTGAACGAAATTTTACGTTCACGTTGATTAAAAGCCTTGCGTTTTGTGACCTCGGATGCATTTTCTATATACTTTTTTTTATAATATAACGTACACAGGCGCTGAATATGCGAAGGCTCTAGCTCCCCCTCTTCTGAAATTAATAAAGACTAAATTTAAAAACAAAGTTCAACAGCAATTATGTAAATACAAATGCTTATCTAAGCATGTAAATAGTAGTGTTTGCCATCCATGCGGGGAATGTAATTATAATAACTATAACTCTAGCAACAAAACAACATAAACAACGAACTTTTATTCTATAACTCTGCGAAGTTCTTTTTGATTCAGGTTTGTTTTAATTTTTACTTGGTGTAGAACATTCGTAGACACACATGACTAATTTGAATAATAATAACAAAAAGCGTTAACTTAGTATTACTAATATGTCTCACAGCTGCAGTGGCAAATTATAAGACAGGACTAATCCTATCGCACTCCCGGAAAAATTAAAATTTGGCGTATATGATAGCACACACACATCATTAAAAGTAGTTTTTTTTATTAACTTATTAAAAGCCAATTGTTAGTTCAAAAGTTTCACAAAGTATTTTATACTTGTGTGACCTAATACAAAAATGTTTATAAGTATTCATTATTGCATTAATTTAAAATGCCTAAAGCAATGAGGTTCTTTAGGCCTAACAAAAGTGATTGAAATCGTATTTTTCCGAAACTTTTTTTTATTTTTTTCCTCATAGTATTCTCAATTAGTTCATTACAAAGTTCGAATCAGAAATGTATGAAAATAATAATTTCAAATTCATCGTTTGTCCACCACAAACCTGTAACAACAGAAATAAAAAGACTGAAAGAAGAAAAAATCTGCAATCAAGTTAGGCCTACTAAAAATGGCGATCAACATGTTTGTAAGTGTTAGATGAAGCGTTTTACAATTTTTCTGATAATTAATCAATATTCCAGTTGGAATTAGAAAATGTTATGGTAGTGCTCAGTACACTTATATGGCTTGTATATGAGTATATAGATACAAATTCCTCCCCCTTGTAATTTTAAAAGCTTCTTTATAATTTAACAACATAGTAAGTGTTGTAGAAATGTTACAATACTATGATATTACATTAATAATTTAGTGTAAACAATTTTACGCCGGCACTTAGAATTTCCTCAGAAAGCATTTGCCAGTGTGTCTACCTGGTGAACTTCAATCTTGGCGTCTGCACGTTGTTAAATGATAAAGTGTAATATCTCTCAGTTGTTATAACATTAATCTTATACATAGACTTAATAAGAGGTTTAATTGATTGCAATGTATGTAACAGTGTGTGAACTAGTGCTACAGCTCGGTTGATTTTAATAAATGTATCAGAGCCGAGTCACCATCTTATATATTAAGTATAAGGAAAGCTACCGAATAATTTTTCTTCAAGTCACTAACCCCTGAACTTTAGAACAGCAAATTCTACACCTGTTTAACATTAAACTTGTTAATCTTGTGTGTAGCAGCTAGCTGTGCAATAACATCCATTGCACATACACATATACAAAAAATTATTATTAAAATATCTTCATACTTGATGACCCCAGTGACTCAGCGGGAGGTCTAAAGGCTTATAACAGTAAAACCGGGTTTCGATACTCGTGTTGCGCACAGCACAGATAGTCCATTTTGTAGCTTTGCGCTTAACAACAAACACACAAAATTCATACTTTATTTATGTCCTAGAGGTTCTGTCCAGTTCAACACACACATATTATATCCAAAACGTAGATATATGAAGACATTTCTGGAAATGACTGTGCGAACGCGTAAAAGAAAATTCGAGAACTTTGAATTCATGACCAACACTTTGCAAGAGCAGCGCTAGAATTATGTTTGTCATTTATTTTCCTTGCAACACTATATGTATGTTTTTTCACCGTGTGCTTCTTTTTCTGATGTGCTTAGGTTTTAAATCGAGTGAGAGTAGCGAAAGAAGAACCTTTTAATGGAAGAGGATGTCATGTTTGATGAGTAATTGCTTCCTGGTTCCATGTGGTACAAATCAAGGAGTAGGGTTCATTTTTATTTGTCTTTTCTGAGGGAGGTTTTGGGTATATTTTTTTGCTTACCAGATCATCTCAAACGTTAAAGATACGATTTCATTATTAATAGGAAACATTGGTTGATGAACGTTGAAAATAAGGTGACACTTTAGAACGTTACCAGTAACAAGGTTTGGATATCCTTCCAGTTGTTTTATCTTTTGAAGCACTCGAATAGAAAGTTCAGTTTAAAGATACTTCATTCAAGAAACGTTAGTAACAGCTGTTTTAACAGCAAACAAAATTCTTTTGGTTGACATATTAGTAGTGGAAAAGTTTGTGACAACACTCAATACACCTACATACAAATAAGTACAAGCATCCCCATTCCCTCGTGATTCTAAAAGCTACTTTATAGTATAACAACTTTATTATTTGTTGTAATTAAGCACAAAGCTACACAATGGGCTATAT
>NW_013665721.1:607388-610311 GCF_000517525.1 Limulus polyphemus | reverse complement strand
GTAAATGAGATAATGGTTAAAGACCCATTGTTTCAAGAATGTGGTACATGAGGTAATGGTTAAAGGCCCATTGTTTCAAGAATGTGGTAAATGAGGTAATGGTTAAAGGCCCATTGTTTCAAGACTGTGGTAAATGAGGTAATGGTTAAAGGCCCATTGTTTCAAGAATGTGGTAAATGAGGTAATGGTTCAAGTGTTTGTTTATCTCTCTTCCCATATGATAAATTCCTTTATGCAGAACTTTGATGACTTCACTTCACTAACTTGGTCGTTCTAGTTTTTCTGAAGTTTGAAAAATCCCTCTTTACAACATCAAGCTAAAACTTTGTTTTACGTCAACTATTTCTTTACAGGACAACAGGGGCGTCTGTTCTGAACTGTAATAGTAAAATATTAAACATAGAAAAATAGTCCAAATATAAACGCTCATTCTCTATACATAAAATTAATAAACAGTATCCATGATGGAATAAGAATATATTTATAGTCAATAACTGGAAAAAAAAAGTTTATATTTACATGAAGAAAGATACTGTTTTATACAATATTTAAAAGATAAAAATAAAAAAATCGAAGAAAGCACTAGCAGTAATGAAGAAGTAAACATGTACTGAGAAATAAATAAAAAAATACTCCAAGATATAGATAAAACTTAGGCTTACCGCTTCAGATAGAACAAAAAGAATGATCATGTGAGGGTTATCCATAGCGAACTATTTTCTCTCGTATTTTACATATATACTGTAGTAAGTCCTTCCTGGGCCATTTTATAGAGAAGAAAAGAAATACTTATCCGAAAAAAAAAAATCAGCATTTTATACGAAATGTCGTCTTCTTTTTTATTCGGCCTGACATGTCCCGGAGTTTAGGGCATTTGACTCGCAATTTGAGGGTTACGGATTCGAATTCCGTCTACTAATATGCTAGCCCTTTCAGCAGTGGGGACGTTATAATGTTACGATCAATCCCACTCTTCGTTGTTAAAGAGTAACCCAAGAGTTGGCGGTAGGTGGTGTTGCATTACTTTCAGTCTATCACTTCCAAATTAGGGACGGCTAACGCAGAGTAGCAGTGCACGAAATTCTAAACAAACAAACGATATTTTCCATTCAAAATAATCACTAATGCTTAAACAACTATAATTCTTGAAACTGAGAGCCGATTCATGAAACCAAACGGTTTCTGTTAATTAAATATTTAGCTTACATTTAGTACAAGGCTTAAGCTACTCATCTTCAAAAATATAATGAATTATTCATTCATGTATAACAACAATAATCATAAATTCAATTGTATTTAAAACCAAAATAAATTTAATATACCAGGTTTCCAACTTCTAGTACATTTTCTGAATACATTATCCTCCCACAATGTTTTTTCTCGCTAATCTTCCCAATTTTCAACACTTGATAATATAATTTTTGCTCGCTAATCTTCCCAATTTTCAACACTTGATAATATAATTTTTGCTCGCTAATCTTCCCAATTTTCAACACTTGATAATATAATTTTTGCTCGCTAATCTTCCCAGTTTTCAACACTTGATAATATAATTTTTACTCGCTAATCTTCCAGTTTTCAACACTTGATAATATAATTTTTGCTCGCTAATCTTCCCAGTTTTCAACACTTGATAATATAATTTTTGCTCGCTAATCTTCCCAGTTTTCAACACTTGATAATATAATTTTTGCTCGCTAATCTTCCCAGTTTTCCACACTTAGTAATATAATTTTATGGAGAATTCGGCACACTCTGAATATATTAACCTTCTGAAACGTTAATCGTTCACTCAAGTTTTCAATGTATGTTCCGAATGTATTCAGTTGCTCACTCTAGTTTTCAGTTACACGTTCTGAAACTGTTTTTTGCAAGTTGTGAATGCATGCACTTATGTTTTAACAGGTAAGTTAAGTTTCCAATTACAAGTTCTGAATATATTCAGTTAAATATAGTTGCTCACTTTAGTTTCCGCTACACGCTATAAATATATTCTCTTACAGGTTTGTTGTATCACTCAAGTTCTGTACATTAGCTTTCTAGCATGCTATATAGTTTATTTCTTGAAACACTAAGTTGTTGATAATATATTAGTTACGTGATTTTAGGTAATAAGATAATGGAACTAACAGACACGTGCCCTGTCCACATCTATCCTGTAGAGTGATACAATAGTACAATAAGTATTTCAACAAAATAAGTAACATTTCGCTCCTGACATGTATATAGACATTTAATTTGATTAGGCTCGCAGACTTTTACCAGGTTTTATTATGTCACAAAAGGGAAATTTATACCATACACACACAAACGCTTGACGATCTTACCTAATTGGCGTTTGTGCATGAATGTGGACGTTTTTGTATTTTATAGATATAGCTAACTGGAAAAAAAATATTTAATGAATGCTTTTCCATGGGCACCCCTGATGGCGAGGCAGTAGAAGAATGACGTTTCGTTTCACTGTCATGCATTATTTAAGTTTACTATATAAAAGCGTCATTTTTTCAATATTATGTTCTGAAATCACATACTCATAAGCTTCTGACTGTATTGTTACTTGCTGTATTCAAACTCAGCTGACTCATGCTGACATGGTAAGACATAACTGTAAGAACAAAGAAATAACGTTGGACATATTTGTACAACAAGAGTCTACAGCTCGTGCTCATTTAACGCAGACGGAAGATAAAACAGCGAGCCTTCGTGGTATGAAACGGCCAGGAATATAATAGCTCTAGTCAACTTGTATAAACTTCTATTTGATTCAAACATATTTCTATTATTAGATAATTTGAATAATAATATGTTATATGTTTAATGCATTTCTATATTTTAAACTAGTCAATTTTTATTTATTGTATATTATTTATTACTAGCAGAGACCCGCAAAACATTTCCGGCCAAATTAGTATCTTTATCA
>NW_013665721.1:599225-606468 GCF_000517525.1 Limulus polyphemus | reverse complement strand
ACTTGATCACTGACCTTTGCAGCTGTCTGCCGCAGGCAGACTGTTTGTCGTCGAGTGAATAATGCGCATGCGCAGTCTTTCTTGGGGAAACATTCTAACTACGCTTGTTTATGCAGCAGGTTCTCGGTCAGACAAACAAGCAGAATAATAGTATAGATAATTTTTAAAACTGGTGGATCCGTATAATACTGTTTATGTAGTCTTAAACCTACATCTGCAATTTGCCTCTTTATTGTGACTACAACCTAGCAGGCCTAGGTTTAATGTTATATTACTACGGTAGATAAAGCATTCCAAGAAATATATTTCATTTTGATTTAACATAACGTTTGACAAATTCTTAACATCCGTTTCTTATCCACTGTCTCTAACTTTTGTAAAGAACAGAAGTATTCATATCCAAATTCAAGATATCAGCTCTCAGTCTACGCTCCTACATCCTAAAGTTGGAGCTACTTACCTTCACATTCATTTTATTTGCTTCCATTAGTGGTATTCTAAATGTCCACATCCCTCAATTCAAGGTACCACCCCTCAATCTACGCGCCTACATCCTAAAGTTGGAGCTACTTACCTTCACATGCATTTTATTTGTTTTCGTCAGTGGTATTCTAAATACTCACATCTCTCAATTTGTCACTGATGTTTCTAAAAAAAATTATTTCCAATTTCTCTGAAATATTTCCTAGAAAAAATTCCCGCTTGGCGTTTCTCATTGAACTCATCGAAAACCAAATACCCTCTTAAAACAATTCCATACAACAAATAACCTATCACACTATACATGTGCAGCAAAGACATTCGGGTAGCAGCCTTAGCCAGATATTTAGGTAAATTGTAGTGTAGATTTTAGTTACGAATTATTTTGCGATTTCTCGTTGGTTTTAGTTTAAAACACAAAGTTTGTTTGGTCCGGCATGGCCAGGTGGTTAAGGCACTCGACTCGCAGTCTGAGGGTCGCGGGTTTGAATCCCCGTCCCACCAAACATGCTCGCCCTTTCAGCCGTGGGGGCATTATAATGTGACGGTCAATCCCACTATTCGTTGGTAAAAGAGTAGCCCAAGAGTTGGCGGTGGGTGGTGATGACTAGCTGCCTTCCCGCAAGTCTTACACTGCTAAATTAGGGACGGTTAGCGCAGATAGCCCCCGTGTAGCTTTACGCGATATTCGAAACAAACCAAACCAAAGTTTGTTAAACGATCAATCGCAAGCATGACCCTGGGGCTTGTTGTCTCTCACGTTATCAGTTTAATGGTGACCACTAAGGTGTTAGGTGACTGACCCAACAGTGGTTGGTGTTGGTTGATCTAGCAGAGGTGAAGCTGGACCATGGAATGGATATGTTTGTGAAAACAGTTCTCATTTTGATTTCGAAGTGACCAGAAGAGCTGAAAACCTATTCTTGGCCTATACTTTGCTTCATCTTTGTGTAAGTCTGACCGTGTCAAAGTGATTAAGTACAGATTCAAGCATGTTATTTCCTAGTTAAATTTCCTTAGTTTGGATTTATTTAGAGTAATATTTCCTTTCAATTTCATCAGCTTTGCATTTTATTTAAAGATTGTAAATCTTGAGATAAATAAAAGTTGTTTTTTTTTCTTCTGTTTATCATTACACTGTTTAGGCATCTCTTTGATACAGTAATTACCAATGCAACTTCCGTCTTTTAAATACTTTTGTTATTGTTTGTCTGTTTGTTACGAAGCACAAAGCTACAGAATGGGCTAGATGTGCTCTGGCGACCACCGGTATCGAAGCCCGCATTTTTGCTTTGTAAGCTGTAAGACTTACTGCTTACCTGTGAGGTAACATTAGGGTAGATAAATTATATTGGTAGTGTTTAAAAAATATATAGACTCAGCATTAACCGCCCCCCAGTGGCACAGCGGTATGTCTGCGGACTTACAACGCTAGAAACCGGGTTTCGATACCCGTGGTGGGCAGAGCACAGATAGCCTATTGTGTAGCTTTGTGCTTAATTCCACACAACAACAACAGAATTAACTACCTTAAATGTATTTGTTGGGACATAGAGATGGTTTATTATTGATTTTATCAATATTTATAAAACCCTCATCAGAGGGGTGATCGATTATGCAGACCTATTATAGCAAAAAAAAAAAACAATATTCAAAATACTTTTCTTTATAGCGGGGGGTCTCCAGAGCCACCTCGTAAAATTTTCTCTCACATCTATACGGTAATTCCATTTTCAGAAAAAAAAGTCTTAAACCGATAATTGTAAAGTATTTCTAAGAGATTGATTGATATAAAACACCTGAGCTCGGAATTAAAACGTTTTACATAGAAAGTCATTTCAACATATAATATGCTTATTAGAATACAAACTCACATGTCTTGAAAGGGGAGTCTGTCAGTAGCGTTGAACCTTAAATCATTATTGTAATCTACATAAGTAAAAGGATAAGCCATAGCATAAAGAATAAATCCCTAATCTATATTTGTTAAATTAGTCAAATGTATTAGTTTAGACGTATTGAAAACCTGTATAATGTCTTATTTATGGACGTGAAACTTACCACGCTGTGTCCTAAAGTAATTTAGGTGTTTGAATAATATCTGGCATTCCGCCAACTTCAAATATTTAGTATTATATGGTGGACAAACTATTTAGTGATGATACTACAGGTTGGACAAACTGTTTAATAATGATACCACAGATTGGACAAACATAATACGTGACGTAGATATTACATACATACAACAATTCTAAGAGGCTTTACTATATTTCTTTGGTTTGTTGATCCAAGTTGTGCTGATGAGTCTTGACTGGCAAAACAGCAGCTCACAGCATGGGGTAGAACGAATCAAAGAACACGTTAATCTTGTACGTTACAGATTATGTTTTCGAGTGCACCTCGACGAAAACAACATAAATCTGTAGTTTGTCCAATATGTGGTATCATTGTTAAAACGTTTGTCCAATATGTGGTACCATTATTAAACAGTATGTATAATGTTTCAATCAAAAATATGCAAAGGACATACGATACAATCTCACCAGGTGAGAGGCAAGAGAACAAGAACAAGCGTTTTAAAACACAGACTAAGCGAAAGAGAGCTTTCATTTCCTGAGAGTTTGCATCAGTTTACTGATTATCTTTTAAAACACAATTTTATCGTTCGTAACATAAATATATTGAGATATAGTTTATATCATCTTAACCATTTTTTCTTTTAAAAATATGCTTCTTCTTATACTCAAATAAAACACAATTTTACCGTTCATAATATAAAATATTAAGATTTAGCTTTTATTATCTTATATGTTTAGTTTCTTAGAAAAAATACGTTTCTTTTTTTGTCACTCAAATATAAAACGTTTTAATAATAAAAAAAAATGGAGAGATTTTCACAATTCAAACCCGTTTGATTATATCTAGTTTGTTCAGCACAATATATATAGATCAAATCTAACTGGATGATGAGAAAAAGAACGGGAACGCCAATATCCAGATAGCTCATTTGAGTAATAAAGCTTGATGGCAAGTCTGGGAGCACTAAATGTAATAGTTCCATGTATCTGATTCCCATAGATCAATCGCAAAAGCCTCTATCTTGTATATTCTAAGTGTTCACCAGAAAATGAAATATTGTTGCATTCTAATGTATATTTTATCTTTTTCTTTTCCACCAAGATTATGATCGCTTCCATTTCTCTGCAATGCATAGTAATGTAATGTGCGCGGTTTTTTCTTTTTCGTGTGACTAATGAGTGTTGTAGAACAACATGAAGAGCAAATACGGAATGGCCTGTATTTGTGTGAAAAAAAGGTGGCATTGGTAAAAACACCATCATAGACTTATTGTAGTTGTTTTAGCCTATCTTCCATTTACATGAAATATTATTATCAAACATAGACGCGCTTGTATATCCACACAAACAGTGTTTTCTTACATCCACTTACTCATTCATTTATTTATAATTTGTTTTATATTTTTCTTTTCGAGTCGATACATCGTCCTAAACATCGAAGAGTAAATGTCTTGAAAAGGGTGAATCTCAGGCTTCTCTTTCAGTTTCAAGATGAAGTATCGCATTGTCACTGACTTTGTAGTTCCGGTTGCTTGCCAACATAGAAATGGTTTCATCTCATATATGGTGAAATGAGTAGTTAAATATATATATTGGGGGGGGGGGGATTTTAAAGATAGATAAAAGTAGCCTTCCCATCTTAAAAGAATGCCACTGATATTATGAAAACAACTGGCTGCGAATGTTTGGTTACTGCAGAGTAGTTGAAAGTGTTGAATGATTTATGAAAGTAATGTATATAGTATGAGAAGCAAACACATTTTCAGGTTGACCTATGAAACGAAACTTGATGACTTTATTATTATTGTCATTATTGTTATGACTTTATTATTATGTTATTATTGTCACACATCCTCCATAAAGTAAAAGTGTACAGCTTTGAACTAAATATAGCTCTTAAAATCTACATCGGTGTCGTGTTGAAATCAGAGCAAGAACCACGGCTAACGTGTTATGAGCAACTAAGAATGGAATATACTGACATATGGGCAAGTTCTGGAGCTTTTGAAACATGTATAGACGAACGTTTTTAAAAGAGTTATAATAAAAATGTTACATTAAGTCTGGACATGGTCACTAACTATTATTATTATATTTAGATTCGAAAAAAGTTTATTTTCCCCCGTACTGAATGAAAGTTCTCTTTGGCGGACAGTAAGTAAAAATTCAATATCAACAATACGATGTTCTTTTCCTGACAATAGTAACTATGGTACAGAATTAAGACTATGACAAAAGTGATAAAATGTGCATGTTTTGGGTCTATTCATAGGGAAAAATCAGTTTTTTAAGCAAAAATATCGCTCCATTTAAGGGATGAAAATGATATTTAGTGATCCATCAGCTACAAGTGAAAATTACATCTCAATGAAAAGCTCAAAAGAGGGTCCATCTGTTTACTTGCCTGTATGTCTTTCTGTTTATCAAATTGTATATTTAATCTCTTAAAAACAACTGGTCGGTAAAAACATCTTTAAAAAACGAATTAAGTTTCTGAAACTTGTAAAAAAACAAGACGAAAAGTGAGCCCGCGAATGAATCGTGAGTGTTAACAAATGATAATACTTTATAGCTGCAATCACTAATAGAAATCACGAAAAGCGTCCTGACCTACAACCGATTCTTGACGGAGTACATAAAATATTGTCTTCTTAGAGAATCCTCATGAATCTTATGAAATGTTTCTTGGCAGTTCCTGATGAAGTAGTTCCTACGTACTTAGCAGTTCCTGAAACTCCCGAAGTGTAATTTCTGGCAAAATACGTTAAAGATCATACTTCTTAGAAGATCCTTTTGAATTAGAAGAAAGAGCTCCTAATTTCTTAGCAGATCCTGCTGAAAAACAAGAATGATCTTCTAACTACTCAGTAGATCCTCATGGAACTAATGAAATGTTTCTTGTCCCACTGGTTATTCCTAGTGAAACACGTCTAGGACCTTTCTTCTTAGCAGGAGACGTGTCCTGTGACACTAAACTAACAGAATAATGAAATATTAAACAATAGCTAAATACAAATAGAGCTAATTTTTATTTAAACATCAACTTGAATTGGTGAGAGGGGGAATGGGGGAGGCATAACTTGCAGACTAGCAAAGTTCTTTCAGAAGTAAACTAATATTTTTTGATGAGTCAGTCAGTCACGAGAAGGTTTCTTCATATATTTTTCTCCTCACTAGGTTTCTCTTTCTTCCATAATACGAAATCAAATAAGATCAGATGGTTGGTTCTTTTGTTAATACTTTTTTCATTCAATAACCTTTCACTTTACGAAAAAAACCAGGGCCAAAAGAAGTAAAAAAAAAAGGTAAGCCTATTAAAACTATTGATCTTTCAAAGAAGATATTAGCATACTTTATTGGAGCTCTGCCTGGACTCTCCGAAACTAAGAAAAAAATAAATCTTATTTCTGCATTCCAATTCTTTGTAGATTTTTTAAGTACGCTTGTTGTTGTACATTTGACATTAGAATTTTATAAAAAAAATATGCGTAAACATACAAATTCGAAGGCTTTAAGAAAATTTAAGATAGACTACTTTCTTTTTAACAACTTATCCTAACTTCTCGTGACATTTTGTATGGTTACTAACATAATAATGTACAGAGAAGAGATGTGACCCAAATTATATGAAATGATTTCTGTTAAAGGTTTTAGTAAATTTGAACAGATTTTTAACCATACGTTTTATCTCAGATAAAATATTCCATATATTCTGAACTATTTCATGTTCATATTTAGAGATACAGCCGAAATTAACAAAGCGATATCGAGAGCGAGCCAGAATAATTTTATAGAAAGTTGAGACTTAACACAGTTTCAATTTTTGTTCGGCAAACATGTTAAACGTATTAAATTAAACGAATTATATAATATAGGCTATCCCAGAGAAAACACAAAACAAAAACATTTTAATAACCATAAAAATGCGTTTTTCTTCTAAGGTAAATATTTAATAATATAGATATCCTAGAAAAACGTTTTAATAACCATAAACATCTGTTACTATTTTCACTGAAAACTGTTAACACTGCCCGTAAAAAGAAAAATTTTGAAAATTTCAAATGAAATATAAGTTTCAGTCATTGGTGTTGAACTTCGTTTTATTTTTTCAAACACTTTAGAGCATTGTCAACATCAGTTGTAAAATATAACTTATAACTATATAACTATAACTTATCCACTCCGATGAAACTACGATTAAACAGACGTTTTTAAATTTATTTCAAACAAACTTACGATTCAGGATTAAGTCAAAACAAAAGATAAATACAACCAGTAGTAAGTAAGAACTATATGTAAATATATATGTGGCCGTATTAACCACAATAAAGTTATAATGCCTAACACCATATACCGACAGTTGTGTCCGTAATTCGGGTTTTAGGAATAAAATACTGGTTCATGAGAAATGTAGTTTCATTTGCTTAAAATTTGTAAACGTCTTTTTTCTCTAAAAACACACATATGAAAACAATGAATTGAAAGCAGGAATGAAGTTCTGCTGGCCCTAATCTTCTCAAGTTTGCTTTGCTGTTGTTCACACACACACACTAAAGACAAAAAACAAAAATAGTAACGTATTACATCCGGGAATTGTTTCTTAGTATCACTCTTTAATGTTACACAATAATTTCACCATTTGTCCACTTGGTTGCAATGGAATCTTTACTTTTTATTGTTTTGTT